>NW_007249715.1:91704-118015 GCF_000164805.1 Carlito syrichta | reverse complement strand
TAATCTGGTTAGTGCTGAGTAGAAAGGGGGAGGAAATGGGGTCAATAGCTCCTGAACGCATTCTAGTGGTCTCGGGGTCAACAGCCCTTCCTGATCCCTAACGCTCAGTGGGCCTCCGTGGCCGGCTCCCAACATAGTTCATCACCCGTGTTCCCTCTAGCCCCCTGCTCCCCTGCAGCACAGGCACCTGGCTCCTACCCCTCCAGCCACTCCCTCAGTCGTTCATTTCCTTCCGTGTATTTGTAGCGTGGGCTCAGGATGCTTTCCACCCATCGGTTCTTTCAGGGAGGATTTGCCGAGTGTCCTCTGTGCTGGGCATTATGCTAAACACCAAAAGCAAAACAAAGTTCCCTCGTGGTTTATGTCACAGTGTGGGGGATGGACACAATGGTGGCATGGTCTGTGAGGTGACACCGCATGTCCAAGGGAAAACAGAAGAAGCAGGAGGGTGGGGACGGTGGCACTGTGGGGTAGCTGGGATGAGCAGCGGTGCAGGGCGGCCAGGGCAGGCCTGGCTGAACAGACCCTGAAGGCAGCGAGGGTGCTGTCATGAGGCGTCAGGGAAGAGTGCTCCAGGCAAGGGCAACAGCACAGACCAAGGTCCTGGGGCAGGGAGGCCTCCACTGTGTCCCAGGACAGTGAGGGGCCAACATGGCCAGAGCAGAGTGGAGGTGCCAGGACATGAGGTCACAGAGGCTGGGGGCAGCAACATTGTAGATGGCTCTATTGGCCCCACTGAGGACTTGCCTTTCACTTTGAGCAGGGTGAGGACCACAGGAGTGATGCCCCCTGTCTTAAGGGCCCCCACAGCCGTGTTGAGAAGAATGCAGGTGCAGGGGTAGAGGCAGGGAGGCCAATCCAGAGGCTGTGGGTGTTACATGGGTGGTGGAGGGGGTGGCGAGGTGTGGTTGGACCCTGCTGTGTGTTGGAGTCAGGGCCCCAGGACTCGCAGCAGCCTGGGTGAAGGGAGAGAGGAGTGGAGGCTGGTTCTGGGTTTTGGCCTCATCCCTGGAAGGATGATATTGCCATCCCGAGATGGGAGGCAGTGTGGGTGGAGGGCCTGGGAGGGAGGCCTGGAGTCCAGACCTTGTGGGGAGGTGATGGGAGGCTCAGGCTGGAGGTGATGTAGGGGCTGTTCACCACTTAAAATCATGAGCCAGGCTGGGCTCGGTAGCTCAGCCAATAATCTCAGCACTTTGGGAGGCCGAGGTCAGTGGATTGCCTGAGCCCACGAGTTCCAGCCTGGGCAACTTGGCAAGACCTCATCTCTACAATACATCAAAAATTAGCCAGGCTTGGTAGCGCATGCCTGTAGTTCCAGCTACTTGGAAGGCTGAGGCGGAAGGGTCGTTGGAGACCAGCAGGTCGATGTTGGGGCAGCCATGAGTCTGCCGCTGCACTCCAGCCTGGGCGACAGAGTGAGACTCCCATTCAAAAAAATTAAAAATAAATCAATAAAATCATGAGCCAGATAGGACCACTGTATTTGCTTTTGGCTGCTTCTGTCACAGAATGCCGTGAGTCTTGTCACTTAAGTCAGTACAAGTTCATGGTCTTACGGTTCTGCAGGTCAGAATTCCAAAGCAGGTCTGATGGGGCAGGAATCAAGGTGCTGGGGCAGCGGTCCCCGCTGGAGCCTCAGGGAGGCCCAGTTCCTTGCCTCCCCAGCTGGTGGCATGGCCCGACCTCTCCTGGTGGCCACAGCGCGGCTTCCTCCGGCTCAGACTCTGGCTTCCTGCCTCTCCCTTTCCTCGGGAGGGCCCTCGTGACGCCCCGGGGGGACGGTCGCCCCGCCTCAGGATGCCGTCCTCACACTGCACAGTCCCTAGTACCACTTCAGGTGACACATTCTGGTCCCAGGGACTAGGACGTGGGTGCTGCCACAGGCCCCCGGAGGTGGTGGAGATGAAGAGGAAGGGAGCCCCGAGGGTCCAGCGCCAAGCAGGAGCAGCACAGAGGCAGAGAGGAGTGGAGGGTCGGCTTCCCGGGAAGAGGAAGGGCCCGGGGTGGAGGGGAGTGCCTGTGTCAGCCACCTGGAGGGGAAGGCCAGCCCTGCAGAGTCAAAGAAGCCAGAAACACAGTTCTTAAGTCTATAGGATGGCAGGTTAAAAACAACAGCAGCAGCCGCAACTTGCTGACACTCCCTGGCACGTAAGGTGATAGAACAGGCTCAAATCAGTTGGGACCAGTGGGCCGACCAGAGTGTGCCTGGCACCAGCTTGCGAGGCACAGCCTGAACTTTCACCACTGGCTTCCCTGAATTGGCCTGTGGTCCATGGGGTGGCATGAAGGGACACCTGTGTGTCCCTCAGGGCTTCCCAGCCCCCCCTTTCCTTCCGCCATCACCTGCTTCTCCCAGAATCCACCCCTAAATCTTCTCTAATAAAAACCCTGCACGGGAGACAGACTGGTGCTGGACCCATGTCTCCTCACTTTCCACAGTAAAAATCTTCTCTTAAAAACCCTGCGTCGTAATAGCAGCCTCCAGAGCGTGAGCCGTGAGCCCCTTTTGCTTGGTGACAATTCAGATGTCACCATGGGTGTGGCAACACGGCAGTCACTGTCCGGGAGGCCTGGTGGGAGTCGGGTTTAGAGGGGACACAAGGACACGGAGGAGCTGAGACCGCCTGCGTCCAAGATCTTGCACAGAAGAGGACAGAGAGATGGAAGGTGGCTGGCAGGGCTCACGGCCAGGGCGAGGCTTAAGGGAGTGACACAGAAGAGAGGGCACCTTCGGAAGTTCATGCCCGCCGTGGGGGGGTTTTCCACGTTCAATGGGAGAGGCCCCACCTCAGGCGCACATGGCCATCTGATGTGGGAAAAAAAGAAAAACAGGTCAACAGGATATCAAGGTAAATAAAATTTAAAAGAGAAAATACATAAAAAATAGGTGAAGAGAGGGAAGAGAGAGCCAACCGTCTTTGAATAGACCATGGCCACATCATGCGCTCCCACCGCTGGCCTTGCTCGCCGGTCACACAACCAGCAGCACCCACAGCGTGTGGACCCAGGTCTACTGCCCAGACTTGGCCTCTAGCTGTCACCCCCACCCTGCAAGTGCTGTCCTCCCGCTGTCCCTACAATGTGTCCCTTCTCAGAATGTCACATTTGGGAGTTTTCTTTTTTTTGAGTCAGAGTCTCACTCTGTTGCCCAGGCTAGAGTGCAATGGCACACTCACAGCCACCACAGCCTCAACCTGCGGGGCTCAGACGATCCTTCCACCTCAGCCTTTCAAGTTGCTGGAACCACAGGCATGTGCCACCATGCCCAGCTAATTTTTTGATTTATTGTAGAGATGAGGTCTCACCAAGTTGCCCAGGCTGGTCTCACATCCCTTGGGCTCAGGCAGTCCTCTCACTTCCGCCTTGCAAAGTGCTGGGATTACAGGCGTGAATCACCACACCTAGTCACATTTGAGATTTTTTAATGAATGCATAGACCCCATCTTGTAGGTTTGCTCACCTCATATTCAGAGTTGGTATGGGAGTAGGTGAGGGGCTCTCGCTTTTAAAACGAGTCTCCATGACTCACTTTAAACATTTTAATGAGGCCCTCCAGGTATGCAAAGCATCTCTGCCAAGTCCTGGCTCCAACAAGACATCTGAGGCTGCAGAAGCCCCCGCAGCCTCCCTCCCACCTTCCCCCCACAGCATGTCAGTGGGTGGCATTTCCAAGTTCATCTTTACATATGCACATGTGTGTCCCTAAACAATCAGGACACTGTTTTGGAGCATTGAAAGCTGTGTGTCCCAGTGAGAGTAGTTTTGGGTGTGGAGAGCTTGACCTGAGCCGGGCGTGATGGCTCAGGCCTGTAATCCCAGCACTTTGGGAGGTGGAGACAAGTCCAGGGGCTTGAGACCAGCCTGGCAGCTTGATGAGACCTCATCTCTACAATCAACCAAAATGTTAGCCAAACATGGTGGCG
The DNA here is from genome assembly GCF_000164805.1 of Carlito syrichta. NCBI lineage: Eukaryota > Metazoa > Chordata > Mammalia > Primates > Tarsiidae > Carlito > Carlito syrichta. The sequence goes on along the minus strand of NW_007249715.1, from coordinate 114,089 downwards.
TGTTCCTGTGGTTCCAGCTGCTTGAAGGGCTGAGGCAGAAGGATGGCCTGAGCCCAGCAGGTGGAGGCTGTGGTAGCCATGAGCGTGCCACTGCACTCCAGCCTGGATGACAGAATGAGATTCCAACTCAAAAACAAAGAAAAAGAAAAAGCTGGTGTCACACTGCGTGTGCCACGTGACTTGCTTGTTGCTGAGTGGCAGGCGTGAGAGTCATCTATGGGAACATGTGCATGGGGGTGAGGAGGGCTGGGTCCCAGGCACTCTGTGGCATAGCGCTCCCCGTGTGGGCACCTCACAGCTGTCTCATCTCCTCACGATGACACTGGGGCTGTTTTCTACTGTGATAAGCTGTGTTGCTATGACCGTCTTCATGCTCACGTGCAAGGAATTCTCTGAAAGAGATTCCATGGCCTACTCGTTCTCAGATTTCAGCACACCTCAGAGTCACCTGGAGGGTGTGTGAAAACAGGGATCTGGTCCAGGGGCCATGTGGCATTCAGCCTATTTATTTTGAAGTTGGCCGCAGTCAGCAGAGCTCAAAAAGACCACACAAGTAGAGGTGTGTTCAGGGGGTAGAGAGGGTCAGAGTCTGGGCCTGGCCTTGGCTGGACCCCGCTGGGACCTGGGGCCTCTCTCGCCTCCAGCCAGGGCCACTCCTCCCCACACCCGGCTAAGTGGAGTGGCCGATTTGTCAACCCCACAGCCCCTGGGGTAGCGTGGGCTTCCAACGCCTCTGTCACTTAAGGGATCACCTGGACTTTCTCCTCTCCCGGACCTGGGAGAGTCCCTAGAAGGGGATGCGTGGTTCCCCAGAATGGAGGAGGTTGGGGTAGGGGTGGAAGGCTCTGAGTGGGCTGCATTCAGAACATGGGTCTTTCACTCATTCAACAAATATTGACTGGGGGAGAGTGCTGGGGAGACAGCAGGGAGCCTGGAAATAGAGGCCTGAAAATAGAGGCCTGCAGTAAACAACAGATCTCACAAATAAATACAAAAGTGAATTGCCAGTTGTGGAAGCATGGGCCTTGGAGTGGGGTTTTGAGAGGTGATTAGAAGTTCACAAAGCTGGTGAAGATGGGAAGGACATTCATTAAGTACAAAATACATGATCTCTAAAACTCTCACTCCAAATAAAAGCAGCTTAGGGTTTCGGGTGTCTTCTTGGTCAGACTGCCCAAACAAAATCGACAAGAAACTCCAGCAGCCCACAGAGCAAAGGGGTCACTCAGGGCCAAATAATTTCAAAAAGCAAAATTAGAAAAACCTCTCAAAGAAGTACTTTTACACCAAAAAGTCTGTGTTTAATGTGGTCCATGGCTGTGCTCTGCAGCTTTGCTCTGATGTGGAGGGGCCCCGAGCAGTCGTGCCATCCACTCCTCCAAGCCCCTAAACCAGCCCTGACAGCCAGGGAGGAAGCCCACCAGCAGCTTCCTAAACAGTGAGTCTCCTGTGCTGAGCGCCCGCCCGGAGGTCTGTACACAGACGTCATAGCAGCCTGGACACCTCCCAGACACCCGTCCAGGGAGGGGGACAAGCACCCCAAGGACCCTCCGCACAGCAGTTGGCGCATGCCCCCATCACGCACGCCACGCACACATGCGGGGGAAGGAAATCCACAAGAATGGCACACATTGTGCGCTGAGGGCTTTGTGTGCTGTTTAGGAACAGACCGACCCAGCTGGCATCCATAGGTGGAGAGGCAGCGGTGGCCTCTGGGAAGGGGCACGAGGAACCCTCTCAGGCTGTGCGTGCTCTGGATCCTATTGTGAGTGGCGAAGCCCGACGACACAAATGATCAAGCTGGACACTCGAGGTGGTGCACACTTTGCTGTGTAAACATTATTCCCCAGGGAAATGAAAGCAGCCCTGGCGGCTCCTCCTCCCCCATACGATAAGGCACTTGTTTGACGGGAAAGAGAAACCAGCCACCAGCTGGGGTTCATTTGCACTTTCCCCTGCCTGGTCTGCGGTCTAGTCTTTCTGCTGGCCACTGGGGGTTGGGGGTGGGGACCTGTCTGCCGCCTGCGGGGGAGGAGGCACGGGAGACCTGTGGCACAGGCACTGCCAGCTTCCTGTACGTGCCCTCTCCAGGACAGTGGCAGAGCCCAGGCCTGCCACACTACTCAGACTCTCTCCCCGCTGGGGCCTCAGTTTCCCCATCGGCAAAAGGGGATCCAAAACCCCATCCTAGCCAGGTGTAGTGGCTCATGTCTGTAATTCCAGCACTTTGGAAGGCAGAGGCGAGAGGTTTGCCTGAGCCCAGGGGTTCGAGACGAGTCTGAGCAATATGGAGAGACCTCATCTCTACAATAAATCAAAAAATTAGCTGGGCATGGTGGCACGCACCTATAGTTCCAGCTACTTGGAAGGCTGAAGTAGAAGGATGGCCTGAGCCCAGCAGATCAAGGCTGTGGTGGCTGTGAGCATGCTACTGCACTCCAGCCTGGGTGACAGAGGGAGACTTCAACTCAAAACAAAAACAAAAACCCTCCTTCTTTCCACACAGCAGTAGAGGCATTTGCAGTATGCACCTGTGCTCATCGTATGGGCGTGGGGGTGGGTCTGTCCAAAGAAAAATGCAGAAAACACATGTGGTTATGAGCCCCTGTGGTTTTTTGGGTTTTTTTTCCTTTGAGTTGGAGTCTCACTCCATTGCCCAGGCTGGAGTACAGGTTGGCATGCTCACAGCTACCCCAGCATCGATCTGCTGAGCTCCAGCAATCCTTCCACCTCAGCCTTCCAAGTAGCCGGAACTATAGGTGTGCGCTACCACGCCCAGCTAATTTTTTATTTATTGTAGAGATGAGGTCTCCCCAAGTTGCTTGGGCTTGTCTCGAACCCCCGGGCTCAGGCAATCCACTCACCACGACCTCCCAAAGTGCTGGAATTACAGGCTGAGCCACCGAGCCTGGCTGAGTTCCTGTTTTTTAAAAATTAAAACAAACACTGGGTGTGGTGGCACACACCTGTAATCCCAGCTACTTGTGAGACTGAGGCAAGAGGATCGCTTGAGCCCAGGAGTTCAAGACCAGCCTGGACAACACAGCAAGACCTCGTCTTTACAAAAATAAAAGTAAGCAAGTGAAATTAGAAAGGGGAGACCCAAATTAGGTCTGCATCTACTCATCTAAGAAGAGAGAAGAATGTGAAGGAATATATAGTGAGTTGTTAACACTGCTTCCCCTGAAGGTTGGATTAAAGGCGGGGAGAGAATCAGCACTTGAACCACCTACCTTGCCCTGGGCAACATGCCCAGCAGGCCTGAATAGCAGTTTTGTGGTTATAAAAAAAAAAGAAATGGGAACCCAAAGCACTTTGAGAATTATCTGTCACTGTTATGGCCCCAACCCTGTGTTAAGAACTCCAGGGACACCTGCTGTCTTGAGGTCCCAGATCCAGCCATGGGCTCTGCATGCTTCTGAAATGGCACACACTTATCTCACAAGGTGACTGTACTGGACACTGCCTGCATCTCTCACCAGGCGGGATGGATGTCACAGTCCCCAGATAAGATGAGGAAATGGGGTGTGGTGGCCCATCACTTTGGGAGGTAGAGGTGAGAGGATTGCCAGAGTCCAGGGGTTCGAGACCAGCCTGGGCAACTTGGTAAGACCTTGTCTGTACAAGAAATCAAAACATTGGCTGGGCATGGTAGTGCATGCCTGTAGTCCCAGCTACTTGGAAGCCTGAGGCAGAAGGTTCGACGGAGCCCAGCAGGTCGACGCTGGGGTGGCGGTGAGCGTGCCACTGTACTCCCGCCTGGGCGATGGAGTGAGACTCTGACTCAAAGATAAATAAAGATGAGGAAATGGGCCAACCTGGCCTGAGGGCCGTGGCCTGGAGTATCGGCGCTGGTGCTCTTATCCCCAGAGGCCCCAGTGGAAGCCCCATTTTATGGATGGATCAACTGATTCCTTGTCCGAGGTGAGGGCTGACTGGGGGAACTCGGGTCTGAGGCTCCTGTTGTTTCCTCCTGGTCTCACCCCGAACCCCTCTCTTGTGCCCCGAAGCCTGATTTCTCTAAGACCCGTAGCCTGGGAAGACTGGGCCAGGACAGGCCAGGGAGGCCAGCCCTTGTTTCTGCCTTGGACAGTGGTCAAGGGGCCGGCCGACCACCAGGTGTCCTGCTCTTGCCGGACAGAGGCCCGGGGAAACAGAAGGCTCTAGGCCACGTAGACACGGCCTCCTGGGCACAAACCCCATTCTGGATAAGAGGACTCTGCAGAGGGGAGGAGGCTGCTGGTGGGTTAGGTGGGGCTTGGACGGGAGTGTCTCTTGGAGCATCCTTGTCTGGAAACAGGGCTGGCAAGGTCACCAGGTGGGTGCCGTGTGAGGGTTGAAAATGGCACCAGGGAGCGGTGGTAGTCGACCTTCCTCGTGTCCTCTCAGACACAGGCCTTGGCTCCCCTGCTCACGGGTCACCAGCAGATAGTTACAGAGCACGGTGGTATGCAGAGCGCCCTTGGCCTCAGCCTCCCCGTCTGTCAGTGGGAGCAGTAGTGGCCTTCGCCTTGTGGGGCTGCCCGGAGGCTGAGAACACACGGGTGCCAGTGACAGCGAGCACTTGATGTACGGTCTTGGAGCAGAGGCCCTCCTGGGACGGTGGCAAGACGACAAGCAGGGCAGGGAGCACAGGGAAGGCCAGGGCTGCTCCCGCGTTGGCCTCTGCTCTCTTGATGCTCGGGTTTTGAAACACCTTGCTCGGCCTGCAAGCCCTCTCAGGCTTCAGTATCCATCCCTCTCCCGGTGGCTTGTCCAGGGACACATCCAAAAGAGAAATATATATATTTATGACCACATTGGTATAAAGAGGAATATAATCCCTGCCAGATTCATTACTACATACCCATTATGATCACGTTTTCCTCTTTTCTTTTCTTTCTTTCTTTCTTTCTTTTTTTTTTAGTTGGAGTCTCACTCTATCACCAAGGCTGGAGTGCAGTGGCATGCTCACGGCCACTGCAGCCTTGACCTGCTAGGCTCAGGCAATCCTTCCACCTCAGCCTTCTAAGCAGCTGGAACTACAGGCACACACCACCATGCCCAGCTAATTTTTTTTTTATTGTAGAGATGAGGTCTCATCAAGTTGCCCAGGTTGATCTTGAACCCATGGGCTCAGACAGTCCTCTCACCTTGGCCTCCCAAAATGCTGGGATTATAGGCATGAGCCACCACACCCGACTCTCTTTTTTATTTATTGGAGACAGAGTCTTGCTCTGTTGCCCAGGCTGGAGTGCAATGGCGCAATCATGACTGACTGCAACCTCAACCTCCTTGGCCTCCCAAATAGCTGGGACTACATGTACACACCACCATACCTGGCTAATTTTTTTTTTTTTTGAGTTGGAGTCTCACTCTGTCGCCCAGACTGGAGTGCAGTGGCCGCTCCCGGCCACCGCAGCCTCGACCTGCTGGGCTCCGGTGATCCTTCTGCCTCAGCCTTCCAAGTAGACGGAATTACAGGCATGCGCTACCACGCCTGGCTGATTTTTTGATTTATTGTAGAAATGAGGTCTCACTGCCCAGGCAGGTCTTGAACCCGTGGGCTCAGGCAATCCACTCACCTCAGCCTCCCAAAGGCGTGGGATTACAGGTTGAGCCACCGAGCTCGGCTTTAATTTTTAAAATTTGTTGTAGAGATTGGATTTTGCTATGTTGCCCAGGCTGGTCTCAAACTTATTGGCTCAAGCGATCTTCCAGCCTTAGCCTTCTGAGTAGCTAGGACTACAAGGCACACTACGCACACGTGGTCTTCCTCTTTCCTTTTAAAATAAAAGAAAAATGAACTCATTTCTGTGGGCTCCTGAAAGCATCCTAGCCCCAGGCATTCTACCTGCTGAACCTAACCAAGGAGTGGGCCTGGTTGGGCTTTTTCAGGTGATAAATCTCCCCTGTTCTTCTTCTCGGATGGCCTCCCTCGCTGCTCTGGAAACTTGGAATTTTCTAGGGAAGTGTTCCCTCTGCAGAACCCCACTGAGAATCTTTGCCCCATTGCCCCAAACCTACCCCTGTCACCCCTTTCCTGAGGGGCTGGGGAGTAGAGAACCCTGGCAGGGCTTGCTGAGGCCATTTGACTGACTATAAGACCATAGCTGACAGCAGTGATGGCAGCTGACTCGGTTATGTGGTACCTGACATGCTCCCAGCCAGTACTTCATGTAAACCATTGGTCTCTTGGTAGACAGAAGCCCAGAGAAGCAAACAAATTTGTCCAAGGTTACCCAGAAAGTGGTCAAGTCAAACCTGACTTGCACACAGGGTCCCCAGAAACTTTTGATCTTCTCTCTATGTTAATACAAAATATCAGCACGCACCCTCGTGTGTGAACTCACTAATATATCATACACCGTGTCCGTTTCCCAGGGCTGTGGTCACAAACTGCACAAGCTGCATGGCTGAAGACAGCAGCTGAAAACAGATCTGGAGGCCAGAAGTTCACAGTCAAGGTGTTGGCAGGCCATTCCCAGCCTTTCAACAGCAGTCCCTGAGGCTCCTGTGCCGGGAGATGCTCATCCCGGCCTCTGCCTTCTGCAGCCTGCTCCCCTCCTCTCAGGAGGCCGCTGGGATTCAGGGCCCGCCCCGTCCGGAACAATCTTCTCTTGCGATCCTTAACCACATCTGCAAAGACCTATTTCCAAGCAAAGTCGCCTTCCCAGGTTTTGGGGTCAGGATGCAGTACCGTCTTTTTAGGTCGCCACACATGGGTTGCAGGGAGATGCCAAGAGGTATTGGAGGAGGCTGTCAAAAAAACAACAATGCCATGTGAATAACAGTAAGTAACAGTAACGTCTTAGCAGGGGCCCAGTGTGGGCTTGCCAACAACATGTCTACATTGTTTACATCATAATGTTTCCAGTTTCGATCAAAGGCTCAGATGTTCTGGTTTTGCCTGTCTGCTGTCTTAGCAAATGCTTGCATGTCTGACAACAACTGGGACCTGTCCCCAGGACTATGTTGAAACACCTTCAGTTTCGTTTCGGTTTGGCAAACGGCCGGTGTCCCTGAGGCTGCTTCAGGTCTGTGACTGTGACTCTGTCTGCAAAGGAGCCTCAGTCTTCCTGGCCTTACCTCCTGCCTCCCTTGGCCCCATGCCTTCGCCCCATCCTTTCACCTGCTGGGGTGTGTATTGTAAAAGGTGGTCGCGCTCTGTCTGCCTCCCGGCTCAAGACAGCTGACCTGCTCATGGCTGTGTCCTCTGCCTAGAAAAGGAGCTGCTCCTCCCACACCAAAACATGTCCAGGGGCAGCTGCGACCTCCTGCCCAGCCCCATCCACCTCTTGGGCCCCATGTCCCCGCCCCTTCTCACCAACGTGTCTTGGTCCCCAGCTATTTCCGTTCCTGGAACTGGACTTATGGCTGCCTCGGGCTCTGCCCAGCTGTCCCCTCTGCCTGGAAGACTCTGCATCAGGGTACGGCCGACCCTGCCTTCCAGGCCTCCGTGAGGCGTCCTAGGCTTGCGTTGCCCTCTCAGGCCCAGCCTTTGGGGCACCCACTTACATCCTGGTCCCACACCTGTGGTCCAGGTCATCTGGGTGCTCCGCCCGCCTCTCCCCCAGGTCCCCAATCCCTGACAGCCCCAGCACCCAGCAAGTCACAGGTGCATCGAGAACAGTGTGCCATGCACAGATGACACGGCTCTGTCACCACAAAGGGCCTTCCACTTCTGAGTCACAGGTGAGTTTCAAAGATAGAGAATCCCCTCAAGTTATCGGCAAAACAGTCTCCACGAAAGCATTTTCCTGGGTGTGGGGCCCCGCTTCGTCCATCCTGGGGGTCAGCGCTCCCCAAAGGCAGAACCACGGCCTTGTCCCTGCCGCCGCTCTTCCTCTCTACTCTCACCTCATCCTCCTCATCATGAAACACTCACCAGGTCTTGCGTTTCAGGGAAGGGCACTAAACATGAGGGAAAGCCTCCATCTTGGCTGCTGGGGCCCTGCAGTGCCAGGCGTACGGTCAGTGGCCCATCTATGCACTGGGTGGAGGAGGGAAGTCAGATCCCACTGGGGCGGCCCTGTCTGTGGGCCTTCGTCTGGAGTCTCCAAGGGAGCCATGTGCCCTCGGCACAGCGGCGGGTGGACCTGCCAGAGCGAGCCTGGCTCCCTCCCTTGGGACGCAGGTCGGGGTGTCGGCTGGGCGCAGCAGCAGTGAGTTTTGCAAGCTCACAAGTGTGCAGTGAAGTGGTAGATGGCAATAAACCGGAATGACACTCTGGCGTGAGGGAGCAGGAACACTCGTGCTGCACAGAAGAAGCAGACGTGGAGCACCACACGGCACATGAATCCGTGTCGAGGCAGTATCCGGAACAGGCAGGCCACGGGGACAGCAAGTAGTGGTCCCCCGGGGCTGGGAGCAGGGTCAGGGAGCGGCCGCAGGAAGTGTCTTCTAGGGATGAGGACAGTCCTCTGAGATCGGTGGTGGTGGAGTTTGAGTCACTGCTCTGAGTGTGTGCAGAAATCTCTCTAAGTGGGTGACGTGCATGAGACATGGGTCACATCTCAGGAAAGCTGCTGTGGAAAAGCTCCCATGTGAGCAGAAAGCTTCAACCTTCTGAGAGCACAGGGCTGGAACTGGGGACACGGAGGATGGGGGGGTGCCCGGGCGGGGCGTTCAGTATGGGCTTGGGCCCCCCCAGCCTCACTAAAGCGCTGGTCACCGGGCCACCAGGCCACCAGCCCGGCTGGACCCCATGTGGTAGAAGTGGCGGTGGGAACATGGACCGTTCACCCCCAGGCAGGAAGATGGCACCGTCCCATCTAGGGAGACGGAGGGGAGATGTGGGGCCTTGGACAGGCCTCTACCCGGGGCACCCCACACCGCATCTGCCAGGATTCAGGGTGCCAGTACCTCTAGGCCCTGGGGACAGGGCCACACCATGGAAGTAGCTTGTAACAGGATGGAACCCCGTCAGAAACGACCCTGGTGGCCACAGAGGACTGCAGGAGAGTAAAACCAAAGGTAAAACTATCCTGTGTTACCAGTCAGACAGGAGCTCATGAGCAAAACAGAGTAAAAGATTTTTTTTTTTTTGAGTTGGAGTCTCACTCTGTTGCCCAGACTGGAGTGCAGTGCCGCTCCGGCCACTGCATCCTCGACCTGCTGGGCTCCGGCGGTCCTTCCGCCTCAGCCTTCCGAGTAGCTGGAACTACAGGCGTGTGCTACCATGCCCGGCTAATTTTTTGATTTACTGTAGAGATGAGGTCTCACCAAGTTGCCCAGGTGGGTCCCGAACCCATGGGCTCAGGCAATCCGCTCACCTCGGCCTCCCAAACGCACGGGATTACAGGCTGAGCCACCGAGCCCGGCTTAGAGAGTAAAAGATTTTTAAGCTAACAGGAAAGATCCAATGTTCCAAGGCCCTCAGTGATCCACCAACTCCTCCCCAGGGCCCGCCATCTGACCTGGAAACAGACCCCAGAAGACTGCCCTGACTGAGGAGGGCACAACCCTCGCTGGGGCCTGTGAAGCCCGAGTGCAAGGCGCCTGGCGCAGGCTGCATGGGTGCTGAGGGTGGCCGTAATGATAACAGCTGGTGTGGAGTAAACGCCTCAGCCGTCCGGGTGGCCTCGTGCCAGCCTGTGAGAGGGCACCAAGACCATTCACAGCACACACGGGGCAGAGGCTCGGAGAGGGAGAGGGCCGGCTCAGGGTCACACAGCACCTCAGTGGGTCCCTCGCCCTTCGGCTCCAGAACTCGGGCTCCGTGCTCTGTCCTGCCTGCCCCCATGCCTTCCCATTTTTGTCATGAAGTAGCACGACAAGTTCACAGAAGCACTGTTCACAGTGCTAACGCCATCACTAAATTGAGGTGCCACCAGCCGGTGGATAGGTGAGCACAGTGGCATGTATGTATACTGTGGTCCGAATGTTTGTGTCCCCCCAACTGCATATTTGGAAATTCTGATCCCCAAGGTGGAGATTTAGGAGGTGACCAGGTCACGAGGGCAGAGCCTCCACAAATGGAATTAGTGCCCTTATAAAGAGGCCCCAGACCAGGCCCTGTGGCTCACACCTGTAAGCCTAGCACTTTGGGAGGCCGAGGTGGGAGGATCACTTGAGCCCAGGAGTTCAAGACCAGACTAGGCAACAAAGTGAGACCTCATCTCTACAAAAAAATAAAAACATGAACCAGGTGTGGTGGCATGTACCTGTCATCCCAGCTCCCCAGGAGTCAGGTGGGAGGGTCATCCCAGCTACCCAGGAGTCAGGTGGGAGGGTCATCTGAGCCCAGGAGGTCGAGGCTGCGGTAAGCCATGATTGTGCCACTGCACTCCAGCCTGGGCGACAGACCCCAACTCGAAAAAAGAGGGGGGGGCAGAGAACTTGTCTACCCTTCCATCATGTGAGGACACAGCAAGAAATCCCTGTTTGTGAACCAAGAAACAGGCCCCTGCCCAACACCGGACAGCCCGCACCTTGATCTTGGACTTCCCAGCCCCCAGAACCGTAAGAAGTACATTTCTGCTGTTTATAAGCCACCTGAGCAGACTAGGAGAGCAAGAATGTGTAGTGGAATACAACACAGCCCCACACAGGAGGGAACTTCTGGCAGGTGCAGCATGGTGAACCTTGAGGACATGATGCTGAGGGTTACAGTAAGTCTGACACAGAGTACACACCACAGACTCTTCTTACACCAGGCCACTAGTGGAGTCAGACTCAGAAACAGAAAGTGGAGTGCTGGTGATCAGGCGCAGAAGGGAGGGACATGCTGCCTCATGGGTGCAGTTTCAGTTTTATTTTGGGTTTTTTTTTTTAGTACAGTGGCACTCTCACAGCCACTGCAGCCTCAACCTCCTGGGCTCAGGCAATCTTTCTGCCTCAGTCTTCCAAATAGCTGGAACTACAGGGGTGTGCCACATGCCTGGTTAATTTTTTGGTTTATTGTGGAGACAAGGTCTTGCCAAGTTGCCCAGGCTGGTCTCAAACCCCTGGGCTCAGTCGATTCTCTCACCTCAGCCTCCCAAAGTGCTGAGATTACAGGTGTGAGCCACCATGCCCAGACTAGTGCTTTCATGTAAAGGAGAAAGTAACAAATTTTAAGACACTTGATAAGGAAACTTTCTTTCTTTTTTTTCTTTTCTTTCTTTTTTTTTTTTTTTTTGGTCAGAATCTCACACTGTCACCCAGGCTGGAATGCAGTGGCACAATCACGGCTACTGCAGCCTTGACTTCCTGAGCTAAGGTGATTATTTTGCCTCAGCCTTTCAAGTAGCTGGGACTATAGGTGTGTGCTAACTTTTTTTATATTTTGTAGAGATGAGGTCTTGCCAAGTTGCCCAGGTTGGTCTCGAACGCTGGGCTCAGGCAACTTTCGGGCCTCCACTTCCCAGAGTGCTAGGATGACAGGTATGAGCCACTGTGCCTGGCTGAATTTCAGTTTTGTAAGATGAGAGAGCTCTGGAGACGGATGGTGGCTCTAGTTGCTCAACAGTGGGCATGTGCTTAATGCTGCTGGGTGGGCACTTAGCCACAGTTCCGATGGTCAAGTTTATGCTGTGTGTGTTTTACTGCAATTAAACATGTTGTAAATTCTTGTGGTATAACACATGTGGTAAAGGGGACACCTCTTCAGGAGACTGCACATGTGTGTGCACTGGTGTGTGACACTCGTGTGGCTGCCACCAGACAGAGAGGAGCACCAGCCCGGGGAGCTCCCTCAGGCCCTGCTCCTCATCCCTTCCCCCACCCTGGAGGAGCAGACACCATCACCGGGAGCCCTTACCCCTGCTCTGGACGTCGCTCAGTGGGCGTCTTCCTCTTTTTTTTTTTTTTTTTTTGAGTTAGAGTTTCACTCTGTCACTCATGGCCACCGCAGCCTTGACCTGCTGGGCTCAGGCGATCCTTCCGCCTGAGCCTCCCAAGCAGCTAGAACCACAGGTGTGTGCCACCATGTCTAGCTAATTTTTTGATTTATTGTAGAGACGAGGTCTCGCCAAGTTGCCTAGGATGGTCTCGAACCTCTGAGCTCAGGCAGTCCTCTCACCTCAGCCTCCCAAAGTGCTGGGATTACATTCCCAGCGGGAGCATCTTGAATGTGCCTTTTGGCAAACACGCTACCTTACTTCTCTTTGACATGTACTTGAAAGCAGGATTGTGAGGTCGTAGGTCGTGTGTGTAAATCCAGCCTCAAGAAATCTGTGCCAAACACTCCAAAATGTCGCACCAACTCACACCCCAGCAGCCGCAAGCGGGAGCTCCAACTGCTCCTCAGCCTCACCACACTGGTTTGTTGTGGAGTTTTTTGTTTGTTTTTAAAGAGACAGGGACTTGCTGTGTTGCCCAGGCTGGTCTCAAACGCTTGGCCTGAAGTGATCCTCCTACTTCAGCCTCCAAAAGTGCTAGGATTACAAGTGTGAGCCACTGCACTCAGCTGGTTTTGTCATCTTCATTCTGCACCCTCTGGTGGGTGTGTCTGGGCAACTCCTCATCTAAAAGTGACTGAGGAGCTGGGCTCGGTGGCTCAGCCTGTATGATCATCCAACGTATTACCATAAGAAAATGACTGACAGTTGTGGGAAACTATGGGGGGGTGGGGAAGGGAGATGGGATTAACAGTAGTAAACGTCTGTCTGGGGACGGAGAGACACCTGTTATCAACAAAGGGGCCTGAATGAAGCATATTTATATACCTAACCCTTAACTATACCCCACAATATCATAATAAAAAATATTGAGTAATAAAAAAAAAAGAAAAATGAATGAATGACCCCTCCTCTGATTGTCAAGTAAGTTCCTCATAATATCTAGTTTATTAATATTACATTTCCCTAAGTCATATTAAATTTTATAAATTTATTTATACTCTGTAACAAACATTATCATTTGATCTAGTAATCAAATACAATATCCATGTATTAAGACTTTACTTCGAGCTGGGCTCGGTGGCTCAGCCTGTAATTCCGCGCCTTGGGAGGCTGAGGTGAGTGGATTGCCTGAGCCCACAGGTTCAAGACCTGCCTGGACAAATTGGCAAGACCTCATCTCTACAATAAATAAAAAATCAGCCAGGCGTGGTAGCCCGTGCCTGTAATTCCGGCTACTTGGAAGGCTGAGGCCGAAGGATTGCCGGAGCCCAGCAGGTCGAGGCTGCGGTGGCCAGGAGCAGCCACTGAACTCCAGTCTGGGTGACAGAGTGAGACTCCAACTCAAAAATAAAATAAAATAAAATAAAAATAAAGGTGACTAAGGGTCACGGTCACTGGCAAAGCCCAGGCCACAGGTGAGGAGCGGGGTGGGTTTCTTGAGACCTTCCATGAGTAAGCTTGTTGGAGGCTTTAAAGACCAGCTTGTGCCCAGTAAAAGGTTCTGTGGGAAGTATAGACTCTCTTGGAGCTTGCCAGGAATGCAGACTCTTAGGCCCATCTCCTACCCATCGGGTCAGGAACTCAGGAGGGCCCAACACAGGGTGTGTTCTCAGTCTCCCAGGGATGCTGGGGCGTGCAAGCTGAGAGCCTCTGCCCGGAGCTCAGTGGTGAGGACAAGGCTCTGCCCCTCATTAGACCTCGGACTCAGTGCTTATCTCGCCCAGCTTCAGTTTCCTAACCTGTTAAATGGGCATAATAACAGTTCCCAATCCATAGGACATTTTTGAAAATTAAAGGAGCTAGTACCTGTGCTGTGCTTGAAGCAGTCCTTGGTACCTGGCTAGCATTCAGTACATGGCTGGAAAATTTTAAATTTCTCTGCCTGGTCCAGGGGAGACTGGCCCCAATGTGGCCTGATTCCTTGATGCCACATAACTACTGATTCCTGTTGGAACACACGGGAAAGATTCCACTGTGCTCCAGGTCCTGGTCTGAGGTAAAGCTCAAGTCTGGAGGGCTGTGGGAGCAGGGCTGTCACCCAGGACTGTCCCAGGGAGGATGTGTCCAGGCCCTTGTCTCCGGGCCCTTGTCTCTGCAGAAGTAGCCACACAGCCGGTCCCGCAGTCCCAGGGGCCTGCAGCACTGCCTGCAGTGTCCCCTGCTTTTGCTTTCAGTTTCTTGGAAAGGGCCGTCCTTCCCAGCCCCAGCCTCTCCCTCAGCCTACACCCAGGGTTCTGCTCGCAGGCACCAGGCACCTCGTGCCCTGTCCCTGCTGGCAGATAAGAAATGTCCCTTGTATCTGCCAAGGTCGACATCAGACATGCCTGGGCGGGGTGGCCCCACCTCTGGGGGGCGCTCACAGGAGTGCTCCCACGACTCCATGCAGCCATGTATGTTGTGCTGGACACAGCTGCACTCGCAGCCTGGAGTGAGGGGTCACAGAACATCCACACAGCCCCAGGCAGCCCAGTTGCTGGTGGGCACAGCCCCGCCGGGGCTCGCAGTCACATATCAGGTCAATGCCCGGGCCTAGTGCCGTGCATGGCCGAGCATGCTGTGCAAAGGCATGCAAGGGGCTGATGACAGCTGTTGCCTTGGGGACAGCTGGGCTCTGGCCACAGGGTGGGAGGAAACCCGCTTTTGTCTGTGAAGTCTTTGGATGCTTTGAATTTTTGTTTACATCATGTGCATGCGTTATTATGTATGTTTTTTTCTTCCCTGAGAAGGGAAGAAATGGAAGAAGCTTTCAGCCAGTTGCTGTGGCTCATGCCTGTAATCCCAGCACTTTGGGAGGTGAAGGCGAGAAGACTGCCTGAGCCCAGGGGTTTGAGACCAGCCTGATTAATTTGGCGAGACCTTGTCTCTACAATAAATCATCAAGTTAGCCAGGTGTGGTGGCACACGCCAGTAGTTCCAGCTACATGGATGGCTGAGGCAGAAGGATCTCCTAAGCCCAGCAGGTCGAGGCTGCAGTGGCCGTGATTGTGCAACTGCACTCCAGCCTAAGTGACAGAGTGAGACTCTGACAAAAAAAAAAAAAAGGAAAGAAAGAAGCTTTTGCTCTTAAATTAGCTTGCTGGAGGATATCCTATGGAGCTTGTTTTCTGAGAGATTTAGGTTAAAATTGATTAGGGCTTTGGAGTCAGACTGTGTGGGTTCAAGTTCTGGCTGCCTCCCTTTGTAGCTTTCTCAAGCAAATCGCTTTACCTCTCCAAGCCTAAGTTTTCTCACCTGTAAAATGGCACAACAATATTGTTGCTATGATATTGACATTATGGATATGCTGTTGTTACTATATTGACATTAATATGACCGTGAGAGTTTCCACCTTGTAGGTGTGTTGTGACTCTTCCGTGAGGCAGTGCGGGGACGTGCTGGAGGAAGCGCCAGGCACCCCTCGGGGTCCCTACGCCAAGGCCATACTCAGGATCCAGTGTATTCCCACTGTGGGAGGCAGGTTGGATAGAGCTCTCAGCGCCCATTTGCAGATGGGTAAGTTGAGGCACGAAGTAGCACAGTCCAGGGTGAGAGGCCTGACTGGGTCATCTGGCGCCCTGGATCTACTAGTGACCCTCAGTGTGACCTTGAGATGGTCCCCTCCCTCGGTATTCCAGGGCATTGGAAGGGCCCTCAGGGTCATGAGAGCCTGGCCTCCATGCACTGATCAGGGTGATGAGTAAGGTGGAGCACATCCAGCGGCCTCCAGGCCCTGGGTGAGGCTCCCACTCCGTCCAGGCCCTGCTTTCACAGTCGGGTGCAGCCTCTGCCCGAGGCTCTGGGGCCTGCAGGTTTGTGTCTCCAGCTAGCTCCCTGGCGAGGCCAGGCCGTGGACCAAGGCCACGCTTTGAGGGGCTGAGGTATGACACATGGAGCCAAGCACTTACGATGTGCCCACGCGCCGGTCCCCGGGGGGAGCTATCCCGGCAGATCACTCACAGTCGACTCCAGGTGGGGGTGCTGCTTCACCCCACACCCACCTCACTGCTGCACAGCTGGTCCTTAGGAAGGTCAGTGCACTTGACTGTGTAGAGATTATGCCTCAGTGAGAAAGATTATACACACACACACACACACACACACACACACACACACACTTTCTCACACTCTCACACACTCATACACAGGTGATTCTGGAGCTACATGGACAAGGAATGAAACAACACAAAATAACATTGAAAAAACATGCTTGTAATCCAAGCACTTTGGGAGGCTGAGGCAGACAGGTTGCTGGAGCCCAGGTGTTTGAGACCAGCCTAGGCAACATAGCAAGTCCCCGTCTCTACAAAAACAAAGCACATTAGCCAGGTGTGGTGGCGTGTGCCTGTGGTCGCAGCTACTAGGGAGTCTGAGGTGGGAGAACCACCTGAACCTAGAAGGGTGAGGCTGTGGTGAGCTGTGACTGGGCCACTGCACTCCAGCCTGGGCAACAAAGTGAGACCCCAACTCAAAAGAAAGAAAGGAAGAAAGGAGCAAAAGGAAAGAAAGGGAGGAAGAGGAGAGAAAAGAGAAAGTCCAGCCCCAGCCCAGCCAAGGAGCCTCCCAGGCGGTGGAGGCCCCAGCTTCCCACGGTGCCCCTGCTCCTTGGGCGCCCCTCTGGCAGCCTCTCCACGTCCTCGCCCCATTTCTCCTGTCCAGGTGCTAGGCAGGACATGGGCCGCACAGCCCTGGCAGCCCTGGTTTTCTCAGGAGAGGCATGTGGTCCCCAGCAAAGCCACCCCACAGGAGAGAGGGAACAGCTTCCTTAGGAGAGGCTCCAAGAAGCTGGGTTAGGGCCTCAGGGGAGCACAGGGTGTCGGCATCTCGTGGCTGCCATGCTGCCTCCTGGGAGGGCCCGGACACTCCCCCGGGCTCAGCCTAGAGGCCTCTCCAGCTGTCCCCTCCTTGCTGCTGGTGTCCCTGGGGCTCCTCCCTTGCCCACCCCGCCCACTCTCTGTCCTTACTGTCTCCCTGTCCTGCGTGGATCCTTCCCTCCCGCCATCCCCACTGCCTGTAGTCAGTTATTTCCTCACTTTCCTGGTCCTTGGAAGGCCATGAAAAGTGAGACAGTTTGGGTCGCTCTGGAGCTGGTGTGGCATGTGAGGTCGGAACCACACAGCTGCCTTGCTGTGTGGCGGTGGGCAGCTGCACAAACTCTCTGTGCCTTGGTTTCTTTACCTGTAAAGACCGGCCTCGTGGGGCTGTGTGGAGGATGAAAGCAGAAATGCGTGACATTCCTCTGAGGAGGCGCACACACAGTTGCGAGTACGGGAACAGCATGTCCTCAGCCACCAGGGAAGGGCAGGACGGCTCCAGGCTGGGGTTTGAGACTGGGGCTGTCTGGCTCCAGAGACAGGAGCTCCCAGAACTCCTTCTTCCTCTCCCAGCATGGACCACACCCAAGGGGTGCCCCAGAGGCCAGACCTCCTGGGGGCGGTGTGCAACGATGGGCTGGGGGTGAGGGTCCGTCCTGGTGAAACCCAATAACTTGGTGGCCGACATCCCCAAAAAGACCGTCCTGGGACATCGCTGTGCACTACTCACTTGCCGAAGGAAGGCACGGCAAGGAAGTAGCCGGGCAGGAGGCTCCCTGGGGAGTGTGAGGGGCGGTTGGCTGCAGGACCAGGCGGGAGCTGAGCCGTCCCTGGGGAGTCCTGGGGTTGAGGGGCCCCACAGAGTTGTCCTGCCTGGGAAAAGGAGGCCAGGCCTCGTGCTCCACGCTGACCAGTCATTCGAGTGGGGCTACCCCCAGCGGGTTCCCTTCCAGGGAGGGTCTCCGCTGGGCACATCGGTCAGCAGCTTTCCAGCAGCTGGGAAGCAAGTGCCTCCGCCCAGAAGGGGGGTCCGGGCACATGCCACAGTGTCCCCTACAGCAAGCGGCTGCTCCTCTCTCTCCTGGCGGCTCAGTGTCACTCAGCTGCATCTGGCTTCCACCAACACACATCCATTCAACAAACATAACAAGCATTTACTCTGTGCCAGACGCCATGCCAGCCCCTGGGCCTGTGAAGACAGACAAGGTAGATACAGCCCCTGCTCAGAGGGAGCAGCAGTCTGCTGGGGAGGCAGATCCTACAAGGTCACCCCTCGGCCCTCATCTCCCCTCTGCCTCCCTCATTCCCTCTCCTCCATCCCCAAACAGGCTGGCACCCTCCTGCCCCAGGACCTTTATTCATGCCAAGTGTGTAAGCGTCACTGTGTATTTGACACTGACAGCCCATCTTGACTCAAAGTAGCCACCAGTCTAGGACTCAGCAGCCTCACATGGCTAGTAGCTTCCATGTGAGACGGTGAAGCCTGGGAGGCCAGCTGAGTCCTCTGTGGGTTGGCTGCAGGGCACGGGACACAAGTTGTCCACATTCTCCTCAGCCTTTCAGTAAACCACCAAGGAGGGGAACTGCCCCATCTCTGGCAGAAGTGTGATCTCCCTGCAAGAGTCTATTTGCAGCACCCCCCCAAACCCTGTCATTGATTTCATTTTTTTTGAGTCAGAGTCTCACTGTTGCCCAGGCTGGAGTGCAGTGGCACGCTCACAGCCACCACAGCCTCGACCTGCTAGGCTTAGGTGATCCCTCTGCCTCAGCCTTCCAAATAGCTGGAACTACAGGTGTGTGCCACCATGCCCAAATACAGTTTTAAAAAATTTATTGTAGAGATGAGGTCTCGCCATGTTGCTCAGGCTAGTCTTGAACCCCTGAGCTCAGGCAGTTCTCTCACTTCAACCTCCCAAAGTACTGGGATTACAGGCAAGAGCCACCGTTTTTGTTGTTGTTGTTGTTGTTTGTTTTTTTTTTTTTAGTTGGAGTCTCGCTCTGTCGCCCAGACTGGAGTGCAGTGGCCACTCCCAGACACCACAGCCTTGACCTGCTGGGCTCTGGCGATCCTTCCACCTCAACCTTCCAAGTAGCTGGAACTATAGGCGCGTACTACCACAACCGGCTAATTTTTTTTTTTGATTTATTGTAGAGATGAGGTCTCGCCACATTGCCTGTGCGGGTCTCGAACCCGTGAGCTCAGGCAATCCACTCACCTCAGCCTCCCAAAGGCGCAGGATTACAGGCTGAGCCTCCGAACTGAGCCTGGCTAAAAATTAATTTTTTAAAAAATAGTTTTTATTGATCACTTACTATGTACCTGACACTATTCTAAGACTTTACATACTTTACCTCATTTAAACCTCTTAATAACCCTGTACAGTAGGCACAACTATTGTGCCCATTTTACAGAAAAAGCTCTGAAGTTCAGAGAGGGCAAGGAAAGTGCTCAAAATTGAACAGTTTGTAAGAGAAGAAATCCAATGTGGAAACCCTGACTGACTCCAAAGCTTGTGTTCCTAACTGATACGCTGCTCTCGCTCAACAAACACTGGCCCCTGGAATCAAAGTGGTAGAAGTGCACAGAGTTGGCAAATCAGGAGCCCTGGAGTCAAGTCTTTCTCTGCCACTGCCTGGCTGGGTGGCCTTGAACAAGACCCTCTCCCCCTCTGAGCCTCAGTTTCCCTTTCTGTGGAATAGAGGGGCTGGGCCATCCTAAGTCATGGTTTCTCTACAGAAAGGGCCTGTCTGCAGTCAGACTCAATGATGCATTCCCAGGAGCCCAGCCTCTAGCCCCTCCAGAAGGGGGACCAGGGAAATCTTCACCCCTAGCCTCTTGCTGATCGCCCTGGCTGATGACCCCCTGCCACAAGTGAAAACATGGCCAAGGACACAGGGGAAACAAATCCAAACCCCCACCCCAAGCAAAAGGCAACACTGACTGAACACTCACCTGTGCCTTGAGTGTCTCATTTTATCCTCACAATAACCCAATGAGTTTGTCCTGTTCTTATACCCATTCTGCAGAAGTAGGAGACTGAGGTCCAGAGAGGTTTAACTTACCCAGGGTCAGACAGGACAGAATCATATATACTCACCAGTCAAGTGCTCAGCAGTCCACATAGAGTGTTCCCACTCCTGGGCGTCTACCCTAGACCAATGCAAACACCCAAACCTGCACACGGATGTTTAGAACAGTCTGTTCACGGTCGCCCAAAGCCAAACACCACCCAGATGTCCTCCGCCAGATCAAGCATGGCACAGTCACCCTGTGGGCCGCCACTCGGCTACCAAAGGCAGTGGACCCCAGGCACACATAGCACCCCACGAGAATCTCAATACATCACATCGAACAGAATACGCCAGACCCCAGAGCTCACATTGACAGGATTCCATTCATATGATACCTGGGAACCCCTAAAACCACAAGGACGGAAAACAGAGCAGCGCTTGCCAGGGGCTGGGTGTGAGGCAGGGTGATGACAAGGGGCAGCAAGAGGGAACTTTGGGGTGAGGAAATTATTTTGTGTGCTGGTTGTAGTGGTAGTTACATGAATCTCTACTGTGAACTCAGCCTGGGCAACATAGCTAGACCCTGTCTCTACAAAAAATAAAAATAATGAGCTGGATATGGTAGTGTGCACATGTAGTCCCAGCTACTCGGGAGGCTGAGGCGGGGTGATCATTTGATCCCATGAAGTAGAGTTTGCAGTGAGCTATGATCACACCACTGCAATCCAGGCTGGGTGACAGAGCAAGACTCTTGTCTTAAAAAGAAAAAAGTGGGACATGGAGGCTCACACCTGTATTCCCAGCACTTTGGAAGGCGGAGGCAAGAGGATTATCTGAACCCAGGGGTTGGAGACCAGCCTGGGCAACTTGGCGAGACCTTTTCTCTACAATAAATAAAAAAATTAGCCGGGTGTGGTAGCGCAGGCCTGTAGTTCCAGCTACTTGGAAGGCTGAGGTGGAAGGATCGTCTGAGCCCAGCAGGTCGAGGCTGCAGTAGCTGTGAGCCTGCCACTGCACTCCAGCCTGGGTGACAGAGTGAGACTCTGACTCAGAAAAAAAAAAAAAGAAAAGAAAATTCACAGAAACACACACACAACTCCCAGCCCCAGACTGGTAATGCCATGTAAATGGCAGCAGGCAGCCTTTGTCACAGGCCACACAAGAGACACCATTTCCTCTTCAGGGGGTTCAGCCCAGGAAGCAGGGGGACCGTTTGTTTAAATGCTTACCTACTGTGGAAGAAGGGGCCCGGAGAGTAACTGCTTAACGGGAACAGGGGCTGCTTTGGGGGTGAAGGAAGTTCCTGGAACTAGACAGAGCTGGCAGCTACACCACACTGGGAATGTGTTAGGGGCCGCTGGGTTGTTAACTTCAAACTGGTGATTTTGTGGGCTATAAATTTCACTTCAACTGTTTTTTTTTTTAAAGGGTTTAAACCGGAAGAAAGTATTCAGGAAGAACCTTGCCGTAAATCTACCCCAAGAAACTGTGCCCTAAAGCTACCTCAGGCCTCAGAGAAGTTAAGTGACACGCCCAAGCCCACACAGCCAGTAAGGCTGACACTGAGTCAGCCTGCACCAAAGCTCCAGCCCTTTCCCCAGAGCAGATGAGAAAGTGGGTTGAATTCCTCTCAGTCTTTCCCCGCAGTGGGGATTCCTCAGGGCTGCTTCTCCCAGAGCCCTGTGACCTTATTTCCTTGAAAATTCTTCCAGAGGCATAAACAAGAAACTTGGGCCACTCGGCTGGACCTGCCAAGGACTTTTCTTGAAGCAGTCTCAGTTCTGTGAAGGTGAGAGTGTTCTAGGAAACTGAGACTGCCCATCGCTCCACATGTGGCAGTGAAGAGGGATGCCTCAATCCATGGGGAGGGAGGAAGGGGGGGACAGCAGACACCAAAGTGCCCCCCCGCGGGTTCAGGACGGGCAAGATGGGGAGGCAGGAGCAGGGACAAGATGACCCCTGCCTACGCCAACAGCAGTTTCCCCACACCCAAAGCCCGCAGCAGGGGAAAGGGGTTTCCCGCCTGTCCCGGGACAGAGGTGTTCTGGGGCCGTGACCCTCGTCGTGGGCTCACGGAAGCCCCTGGCACCCTTGCGGATGCCTCTGCAGGACTCAGACCTCAGCCTTGCAAAACAGACACTCTTGAGCGGACCCAGCTGGGGGCAAGGGAAGCATGAGTCAGCCCTGGAGGGTTTCTTTTAAAAGGCTCAGACGCTGGACCAGGAGACAGGATTTGCATGAGCCTGGGCTGGGCTTTGGGCGCCAACATCAGCTGTCCTCAGGGACCTGGGGCAGAGGCCCAAAGGGGTCACACGGCAGCCCTTCTGCTGGGGCACCTGCTGAGGGAGCTGCAGGGACTGGGCTCCAGAAGGGGGTGGGAACCCCTTCCCCTTGGAAGAAGCCCAACTGTAGTAGCGTCCCCTCCACACCCTGCCTGGAGGTGTGATGGGGTCTCATTTTATAGAGGGGAAGACTGAGTCTGATTTCTTCGCTCAGCAAGCATTCGCTGAAAGCCAGGAGGAGCATGGAGGTGGAAAGGCTCCCTCAGCTGAGATCGGAGTGACGGGAGGGAGCACTCTGGGCAGAAGAAACGTCCAACATGCAGGCCTGCGGTGGGAACCACCTTGTGTGTGTGGTTTTTCGTTGCGGTGGTTGTTGTCTGCGTCAAAGTCTCACTCTGTCACCCAGGCTGGAGTGCAGTGGCACACTCATGGCCACTGCAGCCTCGACCTGCTAGGCTCAGGCAATCCTTCCGCCTCAGCTTTCCAAGTAGCTGGAA
>NW_007249715.1:84045-91340 GCF_000164805.1 Carlito syrichta | reverse complement strand
GGGAGCGGGAGGCGGGGGACGGCTGGCCTGAGTCCTCCCCCCACGGCCCGTGAGGGGTGACAGAGAGGAGTCCAGGGTGCTGCTGGGCCTAGGGCCTGGGCCACTGGGACGGTTGGAGCCAGGACACCCAGGCAGGAACGAGCCATCACCCCCTCTCGTGCCACCCCCTGCCCTGGGAAGGCCCACTGCACCCGGCATTCCAGGACTGCCTCCCGCTCCTCTGGCCTCTCCATTCTGACCCCTTGCTCCTCTCAAGGCCACAGCGTGCTCCCTGCGCCCTCACTGCGCTGTCCCGCCGCCCGACTTCTTTGCTCAAGCTGCACCTCCTGCCCAGGTCCGTCCTCTCGCAGGCTGAGAGAAGCCACAGAGGGGCTCTTGAGCCGCGGCTCTGCAACCAGTGCCTGCCAGGGGGTCCGGCGTGACCTTCGGCACATGACGCTGAGTAAGGTCCTCATGGGACTCAGTTTCTCCATCTACAAACAGGAGTGGAAACAATCACAGGCCACGTGCAGGTGCCACAGGCTTAAAGAAGGAACACTTGCTCATGAACTCCTGGAACCGCAGAGATGGCCGCCATGGCCAGCCAGTGTTATTTCCAGGTGGACAGTGGTGGCACAGGGAAGCGTGTGCGACTTCTCGGGCCACATGGAAGGTAAAGAGGTTCTCGTCCAGGGGTGGGCCATCCCATTCACAGCATGCAGGCACTCCTCACAGTCCTCGCGCTCCTCGCGGGACTTCCTCCCCTATTTTCCAGGAAGGAAGCAGCCCCACCAACAGCTGGATGTGCCATGGAGTCTCTCTGGCCTGCTGGGCCCTGGTGACACCTGCAAGGCCAGGTCAAGATTTGTGTTTTGTTTGAAATGCAAGGGGACTCTTTGGAGGGCTTGAAGAGAGACGTGATCTGATTTCCACTTCTAGAAGAATGAGGATGCACCCACATTTCCCAGGGAATCCTGCCGTTGCCAGCCTGGGTGATGCGTGGGTGACTTCGTGCCACAGGTGCCGGGGCTGGTGGGGCTTGTGGCTACCTGGGGGGGCCAGACATCCTGCGTTCACTCACATCCCCTCCACACCAGCAACAGGGCTCCAGAGGGGAAGCCACAGGTCAGACCAGCCGAGGCTGTGGCATCAGTCCCCACTGCCGTGTAGGCTTTGCTGGAAATGAGCGCATACAGTTTACAGGAATTGGGGTCGCTGAGCAGCACCAAATGTGAAAGCAAAACTCGCACACATAGGTGCACACACAAGCACATGCACAGAGGCGCATGCACTCATATACATGCACACACATATGAACGTGTGCATGCATGCACTGCACACGTAGGCAGCCGTGCACACAGACCCGTATGCACAGGCATGTACACACACAAGCACAGTGGCTCCCAGGCCTCTCATGGCTTGCTCTCCTGGCCCCAGGCCCCCTCACTCCCGCCAAGAGACACACACGTGGAGCCAGTAGAAACACACACACTCACACACACCAGGACCCCAGGCCCGTGCCGTCCAGGGCCCTGAACACAGCAGAGCCACCCACTCAAGGCACCACCTCACGAGGCTAACAGACCAGGCTTGCGTGTGCACACTGCAAGTCCCAGAGGTCAGCCCCAGAAACAAAGCAGCTTGCTCCGCCCACTGGGACTCCAGTCCATGGGACTTTCCTGGAATCCAAGTTCACACTCCTGGACCTCACGTGTGCCCTTCTGCTGCTCCTCACACCTACCCCAACCACCCACATGCCAAGTCATCAGCTTTCACCTGCTCCACCCACCGGGAAGCTCCCCAACAAGTGCAGTGCTCTTAAGCTGGGGGAGACCCTGACCTCTCTGAGCCTCAGTCCCCTCCTCACTACTTTTAAAAATTACTTTTTTTTCCTCGAGTTGGAGTCTCACTCTGTCGCCCACGCTGGAGTGCAGTGGGTATTCACAGGTGTGATCATAGCTCATTGTGGCCTCGAATTCCTGGCTCAAGTGATCCTCCCCCCTCAGCCTCCCAAGTAGCTGGGACTACAAGTGCATGCCTCCATGCCTGGCTTGAGGGCCTCTCTCTTTTTTTTTTTTTTCCTTTTTGAGTCAGAGTCTCACTCTGTCACCCAGGCTGGAGTGCAGTGGCACACTAATGGCCACTGCAACCTCAATCTGCTGGGCTCAGGTGATCCTTCCACCTCAGCCTTCCAAACTGGAACTACAGGCATGCACCACCACGCCCAGCTAATTTTTTAAGTTTATTGTAAAGACAAGGTCTGGCCAAGTTGCCCAGGCTTGTCTCAAACCCTTGGGCTCAGGCATTCCTCTCGCCTCCCCCTCCCAAAGTGCTGGGATTACAGGCAGTCGTGAGCCACTGTGCCCAGCTGGGGACCTCTCTAGTGAGGGCACTGATCACTTTCGTGAAGGCACCACCTTCACGACCTCATCCCCCCCCAAAGGCCCCGCCCTCTGGCATTTTCACACCGAGAATTAGCTTTCTTTCTTTATTTTTTGTTGTATTCTCTTTTCTCAGTTTTTTTCTTTTATTTTTTATTGACATGTAATAAGTATGCATATTTATGGGATACAGAGTGATATTTCAATTCTTGTATACAATGTATAATGATCGGATCAAGGTAATTTAGCTATTTACCGCCTTGAACACTGATCATGTCTTCATGTTGTGAACATTCAAAGTCCTTTTTCCAAACTTTTGGGGAATATTCGCTATATCATAGTGAACTGTATTCATCCCATGTAACATACGAATGTTGGGAGGAGGACACAGACATTCAGACCTCGCTGTGTGCAGTGGAGACTTCAACATGGGTGCCGGCCGGGGGTGTTTCACCATGCCCCAAGGCACGGAACTCCAGTCTCCATCCAGTCTCCCCTGAGCCCAGCCCTGAGGCTGCGTGGAGGTGGGAAAAGGGGGTGCCAGAGGCCCAGAATCGTCCATGTGTCCGGTGACCTTCCTGTGATAGTCTGTGAAAGGGAGCAGGAAGCCTGTCGGTCCCTGGGCGGGAGGAGGCTGCTCCCGGGTGGGCCGGATCCCACCATCATTCCAGGGTCCAAGCCCTAGAGGTTCTGCTGCAGGAAGGTGGGGGCAGCCCTGGAGCCTATAGTTACCCCAGGTGTACTATTGAAAGAACTGTGATTGAACACCGATGTGCCCACCATGCAGATTCCAGTGAGCAACTGATTGCTTGCCACCGACAAAACCAGCCCCCGACCACCTTACTTTCAACTGCATTTCAGAGCAAGATGCTACATCTACACGCTGCCCCCGTGCATGCCTTGGCAGGCATTTTAATAACTACAGTTCAAGAGTTTTTTGTTTTTCATAAAACCTGTATTTAAAGAAAGATTCCTGCCAGGCATGGTGGCTCATGCCTGTAATCCCAGCACTTTGGGAGGCCAAGGAGGAAGGATTGCTTGAGTCCAGGAGTTTGAGACCAACCTGGGCAATATAGCAAGACCCCATCTCTACAAAAAAAACAAACAAATTAGCTGGGCATGGTAACGCATAACTGTAGTCTCAGTTACTTGAGAAGCTGAGGCAGAAGGTTCACCTGAGAGGTCAAGGTTGCAGTGAACTGTGATTATGCCACTGCCCTTCAGCCTGGGCAACAGAGTGAGACCCCAATTTAATAAATAAATAAATAAAAGATTCCCAGGGTGACAATTTCTCCTGGTAACAATCCAGGATGGTGGGTAAGAATTTAGGTTAAGACAACCCCCTCACTGGAGAACCTAATTACTGAAAGACCCATGTGAGGGTCCCCTCCTACTAGCTGTGTGGTCTTGGGCAGGTCACAGCCTGCCCCAACCTCGATTTCCTAACCTCTAAATTGGGCTTAAGAAAAGTATCTTCTTAGATTGTCGTGAGGAATGACTGAGTCTGCACTGGAAGGCCTGACGTGAGCTTGATAAGGGCTCAGCTGATGGTGACTCCTGCTGGTAGGAAGATGCCACTATACAGATCCCCTTCCGAACACATCCCTTTTCTTAGGGCAGCAAGGTTCTTTGTTCCTGGCAACCAGAATCGCTTTTGGCCTGATCTACCTGGGAACTGGAAACGGACGGTTGAGTGTGAAGCCAAGTCCCATAATGCCTCTAGTCTTACCTTTGTCCTCATTGAAGCACATGGCAGGAAAGGATCTTTGATCTCACAGGAAGGCCCACACAAAGGGTGCATCAGGCCTGGGGGTGCGTGTGGTAGACTGGGGGGGGGCCGATATCCTCCATGGAGAGAAGGCCCGTCAAGTGTGTTGACAGACCCCGGTTGTCTGCTCATGACAATAATTTAAGATGCTGATTTTGCAATTCCTGGAGCTGGTGAAACGCTGTAGCCCCTGGATATTTTGCAGATGTCAAGGAACTGCACGTTGGTTAACACACAAGGCACCGGAAGGGGAGCTCACACGCTAGAGACACAGTTTGTAGAATGGCTGCCCACAGGCCAGAGTCCGTCCACAGATAACTTTCAGGGACACATGGTCAGTTTCCATTCGTTTGTTTTAGAATTGAATTCATTGCCAACATTTTTCAAATTGTGATGGTTAAATGTTGAAATGTCTTGAAAGATCTGGCAACACTGGGCCCACATTCCTGCATGGCGACCATTGGCAAGATGTGGTCGGCTCCTTTAGCCAGGACAGCCAAAAGCCAGCTTGTCACGGCTACACCAGGATCACCTGCCTGCTCGCTGCTGGCATTTTAGTTGTAAACTCCTGGCCTTCCCAGTAAGAGACACAGACTCAAGGATCTGTGGGTCAAGACAGACTGTGGTGAGTATTGTAGCTGAGGACAATGGTTCTCACTGGGGTGACTGGGCGCCCAGTGGACACCAGCAATGTCTGAAGACTTGGTTGTCACAAGTGGAAGAGAGTGTTGCTGTCATCTAGTGGGTGGAGAACAGAGAGGCTGCTCAACAGCCTACAATGCACATGACAGCCCTTACAACAAAGAATTATCCAGCCCAAAATGTCAGTAAGGCTGAGGTTGGGATACCCTGGATTAGGGGCATCAGCAAATTGCTCCGGAGAGGGGCTCAAGAATGGCCCCCTGAAAAGAGGTGGTCTTGGTGCCAGGCAGGCACTTGACTGAGCCGGTTTCAATTTCAACTGAGGTGACTGGGGGACAGGCACGTCAGAGAACAGCAGAAGCAAAGGTCCTGAGGTACCTCTGATGGGCAGACACAGGAAACAGTGTGAACAGTGAGGTGGAGCCTATGGCTCAAGGGGCGTGGAGTTTGGAGTCAGATGAGCTTGGGTTTGAGTGCTGGGTCTACCACTCACTAGGCCTCAGGCTTGCCACTGACCAGAACCACAGTTTCATTATCTGTAAAATGAGGCTAATAGGTGAAGTTATGTAGGCATGGCTTCATTTATCCCCACTCCCCATTTCTACTCTGCATCCCAGCCATTCTGACATTCTGGCGGTTGGCTAACGCCTCCTCTCTCTCTCCCCTCTTCAGGCCCTCCATGTGCAGTTCTCTCACATTCCAGGTGTGTGGACGACACCGACAAGAGGTTATAAGCCCAGGGCTGATATGTCAGTAAGGCTGTATATTTTGTATATTTTGTATATATCAGATGTATATTTTGGAAAGATTGCTCTGCCAGTAACCTGGTGTGGTGCTTGGGGCTGGGGGAAGCGAGTGACCTAGAGGCCAAGAGAATGATGGGGAACTCCTGGGCTCAGTCTAAAGGCTGAGGAGCCTCTGCCTTCACCCCAGTTCTCCTTGTCATCACACCCCTGGCCTTCCGGTGCCTTGGGGAAGGCCAGTGAGGACCCACCAGGCATGAAGGTGATAGGTTCTCTCTTGGTAAATGTCTCTGAGGGACTCACAGAGGCTACAGCCATGAGCAAGCTGCCTATCTTCCGCAAGCCTCAGTTGCTTCCACTGTGTAGAACAGAGTCTTTACTTGGTCTTGGGGGAGGTACATGGAACACTCACTACAAAGTTCTTAGGATAGGACCTGGCTCGTTGTGTCTAATCTGCTTTATAAAAATCAAGCTATGGCTGAATACCATCTGGTTGCCTGGTAAGTAGCAGGAGGCCTTGGAAGAACAAGGTCTCTCTAAAGAACTGATCTTGACTTTAAGGATTACCTGATTCAGGATTTGTGGAATTTGCTGATTGGGGACATCCCAATTTTAAGAGAACCATTTCTAGGAATTTTATCTGAAAGGCAGTCTCAAAGAGTTTGAGTAGGTTCTGGGGGCGGTATTTAATGAAATGAAAAATTGGAAACAGCCTTCATGTCCAACTATAGCATATTGGTTATATATGTAATGAGAAAAATAGAATATTATGCCATCATTCAAGAGGAGGCAGATGAATATTTGTTGATATGGAAAGATGTTCATTATTAAGTGAAAACAATATGCGAAACAATATTTGTATGTCAATAATAGATGTACAGCTGGGCGCGGTGGCTTACGCCTATAACCCCAGCACTTTGGAAGGCTGAGATGAGAGGATTGCCTGAGCTCAGGAGTTCGAGACCAGCCTGGGCAACTTGGCGAGAGCTCATCTCTACAATAAATAAATAAGTTGGATATGGTGTTACACGCCTGTAGTTCCAACTACTTGGAAGGCTGAGGTGAAAGTGTCACTTGAGCCCAGCAGGTTGAGGCTGTGGTGGCTGTGTGTGTGCCAGTGCACTCCAACCTAGGTGACCCAGAGAGACTCCAACAACAACCGCAAAAAGAATATATGTACATATGTATTTTAAAGTTAACAGTGGATATTTCTGAGTGCGTCTGACAACATTTTTCTTATCCTGGGTCTTCCTTTTCTAAATTTTCTACAATAACCATGCATTTATTTTATGGAGAAAATAGTAGTATATTTTATTAACTTTAAAATTATTTGGCCAGGCACAGTGGCTTATGCCTATAATCCCAGCACTTTGGGAGGCCGAAGTGAGAGGACTGCCTGAGCCCACAGGTTTGAAACCAGCCTGGGCAATTTGGTGAGACTTCACCTCTACAATAAATCAAAAAATTAGCCGGGCATGTGGCGTGTGCCTGTAGTTCCAACTACTTGGAAGGCTAAGGCGGAAGGATCAACTGAGCCCAGCAGGTTGAGGCTGGGATGACCGAGAGCGTGCTACTGCCGTCCAGCCTGGTTGACAGAGTGAGACTCCTACTCTTAATTAATTAATTTGATGTTATTAAAATTAAAATGGACCCGCCTGGGCAACTTGAGAGACCTCATCTCTACAATAAATCAAAAAATTAGCCGGGCATGTGGCGTGTGCCTGTAGTTCCAGCTACTTGGAAGGCTGAGGCGGAAGGGTCGCCGGAGCCCGGCAGGGCGAG
>NW_007249715.1:75952-83957 GCF_000164805.1 Carlito syrichta | reverse complement strand
ACTGCACTCCAGTCTGGGCAACAGAGTGAGACTCCAACTCAAAAAAAAAAAAATTAAAATGATAAGAAAAGGGTAGTTTAACGAGTTGTCCCTGTCTCTAGCCTTATCTCCTGGCTCAATTCTTGATCACTCCCAATAATCACTCCCAATAAACATGGGCTTTTTATTCATGTGTTTATTTACTAACCTCAGAGCACCTCCAGGCAATGTAAAGATGAATGATCACATTCTCCAGGTGATTTGCACGCATGCCAATTTTTGGGGGGTGGGGGGTAGGTATCTCACTCTGTTGCCCAGGTTGGAGTGCAGTGGCGCGCTCATGGCCACCGCAGCCTCGACCTGCTGGGCTCAGGAGATCCTTCCGCCTCAGCCTTCCAAGTAGCTGGAACTACAGGTGCGCACCACCATGCCCAGTCAATTTTTTTTTAGTTGGAGTCTCACTCTGTCGCCCAGGCTGGAGTGCAGGGGCACGCTCACGGCCACCCCAGCGTCGACCTGCTGGGCTCCAGCGATCCTTCCGCCGCAGCCTTTCAAGTAGCGGGAACTACAGGCGCGCGCCCGGATAATTTTTTATCTATTGTAGAGCCAAGGTCTCACCAAGTTGCCTGGGCTGGTCTCGAACCTGCGGGCTCAGGCAATCCTCTCACCTCGGCCTCCCAAAGTGCTGGGATTACAGGCTGAGCCACAGAGCCCGGTCCCAGCTAATTGTTTGATTTACTGTAGAGACAAGGTCTCGTCATTTTGCCCAGGCTGGTCTCGAACCCCTGGGCTCAGGCAATCCTCTCGCCTCCGCCTCCAAAGTGCTGGCATTAAAGCCGTGAGTCGCCGTGCCCGGCCCTGCAAGCCAATTTTGAGACAAGCTGAAACAGGAAATCCTTTGCCTCCCGTGCTTCTCGGGCTTATCGTGATTCATTCACCTTCTCTTAAATTGCGGTCGGTTATTTAACGTATTTACGCATGCGCGCTCCTGCCGACTGGAGCGGGCCGCTCGGCCCGGCGGTCCCGCCTCCCGACACCGGCCATTGGCCGGCCCTGCCAGCACTCTCCTGATTGGTGGTCCCGGGCCGGGCCTCCTTGCCTATCAAGGTTGGCGGGAAAGCGGCGGCAGCAGGGTAGAATGGCGGCGCCCGCGGACTCGGTTTGCGGCGGCCCCGCGGCCGTGCGGCTGCCGCGGTCGCCGCCGCTCAAGGTGCTGGCGGAGCAGCTGCGGCGCGACGCGGAGGGCAGCCCGGGCGCGTGGCGGCTGTGTCGGGCGGCGGCAGGCCGCGGGCCGCTGGAACTGGCGGCGGTGTGGATGCAGGGCACGGTGGTGGCGGCGCGCGACGGCGAGGCGCGGCTGCGGGACCCGAGCGGGCCCTTCTCGGTGCGCGGCCTGGAGCGGGTGCCGCGCGGGCGGCCCTGCCTCGCCCCAGGTAATGCGCGGCCCCGCGGCGCCCTCCTTCCCTCCTCTCCGCCGGAAAGTTGCAGAGGCCAGATTCGGGTCTTGCCACTCTGCCCCTGCGGAGCGGAGCGGAGACGGCCCCGCCTCCCGGCCTTTGCCCTTGCCGGTACCCTGCCTTTCTGTCCCTCCCCCAGGCGATCCTGCTGATGACAAGCATCCCCTGCTGCCCGTTTAAGACTGCAGGCTCGTGAGACTCTCTGGGGGAGGGGCCCTCCCTACAGGCGGTTTGCTTTTATCCCCCATCAGGTTTGGGGGAATACTGTCCTAGGAAACTTCTGCTCATCCTTGACATCTCAGCCTAAAGGTACTTTTCTCAGGGAAGTCCTCCTGTCCCTCCACGGAACTCTTAGGCTGGAGTAGCTCATTAATGTTCTTGTCTGAAACCACTGAGGCTCAAACTGGAGAAATGCATCAGAACCCCCTGGAGGGTTTGTCAAAGCCCAAATGGTTGGGCTCCACTCTCAAGGTTTCTGAGTGTTTAGGTTCGGTGGGGCTGAAAATGTGCGTTTCTAACCAGCTCCCAGGTGCTGCTACTGCTGGTCTGGGGGCTGTACTTTGATTTATTTTTTATTTTTATTTGGTGGGTGGGGGGCACAGGCTGGCCTTGAACTCTTAGGCTTAAGCAACCCTTTCTCCTCGGCCCCAAGAGTAGCTGGGACAATAGGCCTGCACTACTGTGCCAAGCGCTTGGACCGTATAGTACTTTAAGAACCACAGGGCCAGCCAGGCGTGGTGGCTCGCACCTGTAATCCCAGCACTTTGGGAAGTGGAGGCAAGAGGATTGCCTGAGCCCGCAGGTTTGAGACCAGCCTGGGCAACTTGGTGAGACCTCATCTCTACAATAAATCAAAAAACTAGCTGGGTGTGATGATGCATGTCTGTAGTTCTAGCTACTTGGAAACCTGAAGCGGAAGGATCACCAGAGTCCAGCAGGTCAAGGCTGTGGTGGCCGTGAGTGTGTCACTGCACTCCAGCCTGGGTAACAAAATGAGACTCCAACTCAAAACAAAAAGAACCACAGGGCCAGCCTGACCTGCTGGAGGGCAATGCTATGTGGTTCTGACAGCTATCCTCAGCATCTGGCTCAGTGCCTGATACATAGATACTCCAGGAAGCAGGTGTTGGAGCGACAGGCATTGGGCACCCAGGATCTCATCTCGCTCATTCACTACACTGTTAACTGAGCATATTTCGTACACCAGCTCCCATGAGTGGCACCGCGCTGCCTCCAAGATCCCGAGAGATAAGGCCTGCTAGGGGGACAGATGCAGGGATTTCCCAGGGGATGGCTGACCCCAGTGGAGCGATGAGGAGGTGGCCCTGGGAGGCTTCTGGAGGATGTGAAGTCTGAAGTCAGTAGGCCTTTCTTCCCCTTGGCTCCTCCCCCCGTAATCAGGCCAAGGTCACTTCACCCTAAGGGCCATCCTGCTCAGTGAGTCCTGGACCCTAAACAGGCAGAAGTGCTCTGGCCTGGGCTGCTTTGGACTCAAACTTAGGTTGAATTCTTGGTTCCATCCTTCCCAGCTCAGCTGCCTGGAGCACTTTTCTTAACTTTTCTGGACTTTTGCTCCAGAAAAAAAAGGGACTGATAATTCCTTCTGTTCTGTGGATTCCATAAGTAAACAATTGCCTCAACACAGGATGTGGCCCAGGGTGTGGGCTCAGAAAGGTGTGACCTGTTACTTCCAGACTCATCCATTCTATCCCATCCTCCCCTGCCTTTCTCCTGTCTGGCCCCAGTGTTCCTCCTGCACAGGGTCAGCAGAATACAGGCCGCCTCTTTTCACATGTCCTGAGGACTAAAACTGATTTTTATACTTTTTTTTTTTGAGTTGGAGTCTCATTCTGTCACCCAGGCTGGAGTGCAGTGGCACGCTCACAGCCACCACAGCCTTGACCTGCTAGGCTCAGGTGATCCTTCTGCCTCAAGTAGCTGGAACTACAGGCACATACCAACATGCCCGGCTAATTTGATTTATTGTAGAGATGAGATCTCGCAAAGTTGCCCGGGCTGGTCTTGAACCTGTGCACTCAGACAATCCTCTCACCTCGGTCTCCCAAAATGCTGGGATTACAGGCGTGAGGCACTGGGCCTGGCTGGTTTTTATACTTTTAAATGGTTGAGTCATGGCGTGTGAAAAGTATGTTAAATGCAAGTGTCTGACCCTAGGCAAAGCCCCTTGAAGGCAGGCGTGGACAGTCTCATGTCCGTCCCAGCCCTGACATAAGCCTGGTGCCCAGCGAGTCCTTCAGTGTGGAATGCTGGGCATTGGTGACCCTGTGTGTTGTACCCACCAGCCTGGTTGCCAGCTAGCAGGGGCCATGTTATTTCTTCTTACCGTTTAGTACCAAATCTTGTTTGACAGAACTGGGTCACTACCTTCAGGTGGGGAACCAAGGAGGTAAGCAGGCCACCAGAACACAGAGTCAGTGTCAGGATGAGCTCAGGGTGCTGTGGCACAAAGGAGGACAGCGGATCTAGGCTCAAGGGTCAGGGAAGGCTTCCTGGAAGAGGCAGCCCTGAGGATGCGTTGGAGTGACCTACAGGGAGCAACACTCCTGGGTAGCTTGGAACTTAGAGTGTCCTGGGACGCGGGACTTTCAGAGTTAGATGGGACAGTTGGGCACCCTGTGTCTGCGTGCAACTCCATGGAACAAACAGCATGTGCAGAGGCCCAGAGGCGAGAAACCCAGGGGCCAAGGGGGAGCCTGTGCCAGTGGGCAGGGGTAAAAGGTAGGCGGGCCCCCTCCTGATGAGCCTCTCAGGGAGGCTGTGTGTGCAGGGACCTGCCTGCCTCGAGGTGGACTTGACTCTCTGCTCACGGCACCAGGGTTTATCCTCCCTGCTCCTGTTCTGAACGCCCAGGAGTTGGTTTCCATAAACGCCAGGCACCGAAAATGCAGAGCTGAGACAGGGACTCCTGCCTCCACGTTGCTCCCGTCTGAGGCGGGTTGGGGCAGCCACGCTCCCCAGATGAGCTAGGTGGGCCAGGCTCTAGAGGTGGGGGCTGGATCCACTGCCGCAGTGAGTGGGACAGTTTGGGAGAGGCAGAAGCTGCCAGAAGACAACTGGAGCCAGGAGTGATTGGGGCACGAAGGGAGGAGTGGGGGAAGCCAAAGGAGAGACCACTTCCCTGCTCCAGGTGGGCGGAAGGTGGGTAGGAGCAGACAGTTGCAGTCAGCTGGCGCTGTGAGCTCGTCCACCTGCTGTGTGCTTTCCAGTGAGTATCCTGAGCTTCTCCTGGCTGGGGACTCCTAGGCTTGTCCTTCCTCTTCTAGGTCTTCAGTGATTTTGTGTTTGAGGCTTCTGCCTCTACCGACACTTTTTTTTAAAAGAGATACAAGTCGGTCAGCCGCCATGCTGCTCTGTAAGCCCTGGCACCCTCCCAGTTCAGGGGAGATGGATCCCCTTTTCTCTCTCTCTCTCTCTGATCTACTTTCTAAACGCATCATACTCTCCAATCTAAAAAAAAAAAAGAGCGAGAAAGAGAGAGATGTAGTTCTCACTTTAATGCTGAGGTTGATCTCAAACTCTTGACCTCAAATGATCCTCCTGCCTCGGCCTCCCAAAGTACTGGGATTACAGGCATGAGCCACTGTACCTTCCTTTGCCAGAACTTTAGGGCCATTCAGAAGCCATGGCAAGTGCCTTTTCAGAACTAACCTCTGTCATGAAGGGGCCCAAGTAAATCTTTAGATGAGCCTTAAGATACCTGAGTATCTCCTGCCAGGAGTCATACAGAGGATCATGAATCGGCTTGCCTGGCTCCCTTCAGTCAGCCCTGGGCCCCACACACAGTGCGATGAAAGTGGCCCTCAGGGGTAGCAGTGGGGTGGACGGCATGCCTCTCCTTCTTGTGGTGTTTGGAATTTTGTGTGGGTCAGACCAGCCAAGTTTTGCTTTCAAGGAGAGTCACTTCCCCAGGGGAATGGGAAGAGAGACACGGTTAGTATGTTGTTGGATCATCCGATGGCAGCTTGCCCTTCTGTTGACTTGCCTGCATGTGCCCAGCAGTGGTTGGGATAGGACTGGGTGACAGGGACAGGTCCCAGCAGCTGGAACACTGGGGTGGGGAGTGTCCTGCTTGCCTGACATTTTTTTGGAGGGAAAATCGGGTTTGCTGTGGAACAGTCAGAGGGTGTCTGCAGAAAGGGGACCTATTCTGTACACAGAGATGAGTCACACGCTCCAGCATTGAGCAAGGGACAGAATTAGAGAAGCACTTGGCTCTGCCCACTAAGAGCAGTCTGTCTAATCACAGCTTATGCTCCGAGGTGAGTTGCTTCCATCCGTGGGCAGAGGACGATGCACTGACAACTTTGTCTAACATGTTAAAGTCTGAAACCAGAGAAGACGCAGCTGTCACCTTCGAGTCAAGTATGTAACTCGATGCTGATGTGTGTACATCCTCTGGCTGCTGGCGGCCTTGCATTTGGCTTTCTGTCTCTGTCTCCTTCTCTCTGATCAAACCCTTGAAGGCCTGGGTCTTTTGGCGCCCCGCCCACCCCTTGCTGACATGAGCATCATTCCGGGCTTCCTTTTTCTAGGGAAGTATGTGATGGTGATGGGAGTGGTTCAGACCTGCAGCCCCGAGCCGTGCCTTCAGGCTGTGAAGATGACGGACCTTTCTGACAATCCCATCCATGAAGACATGTGGGAACTAGAAGTGGAAGATTTACACAGGAGCATTCCTTAGGTCATGCTGGCACTGTCCTTATAAACAACCCAGGGTCCAAAACACTCAGGTGCACATACCGTGCGGATTTCATGGAGATGGCTCAGCGTGTCTTCCTCAGAAGTTGCTCGGAGGGCCTCGAGCTGGCTGACCCTGGAGTCCGGCTGTTGGGATGTTTATGTGCTGGCTTGCTTCGGTTCATGCTGCCCCCTGCTTTGACTGTTGCTGATGAGAAGCAGATGCTGCATTCTTTTCTTCTCTCTGGTTTGTGTGTGCTAATTCACTCTCCCTAAAGCACACAGGCATCTCATGTTGCGTTTTCCAGAGTTTACGAGTGGTAATGCTTTTTCCATGACCGCCGCATCCGTGCCTCACAATGCAGATGTGAATCTCAGCCGCTGCTGTGGTGATTCAAGTGTGGTTTGGGCAGGAAGACAGACTGCAAAAGAGGAATGACATCAGGGCTGCTCGTCCTCTCCATCAGCAGCTCACAAGTCAGCTGGCATTTCCCAGCACTGGCACCGCGGCCCTCACAGACACACCGCAGCCCTCACAGACACGGTGCCTTTCTGCTGCAGACACTGCTCAAACATGTCTGGTCCGTCCCCCAGATAAGGAAGCAGCACCTTCTTCCTTCATCAGAGACGTTTTCCCAATTTCTTGTCCAAATAAAAAAGAGCATCAAGATTGAGGACAACGTTCACCCTCAGCTGAACTGATCCATAACTCTGGGCGAGACTGCAGGGGCCGCCTCCTGGCCTAGAGTTCCTGTACCTCCCGTGTGGAGTGACTGCTGTGACGGGTTGAATGCTGGGCTTCTGCGTGCTGCTTCTCACCATACCTGGTTTTCTGTAAATATGGAGGGAGGCAGCTCTGACCCAACATTGCCTTGCAGTTTTGCCTGGATTATTGATATCCGAAAATCAATAAATGTTTTAATAAACTGTATGCTTTTTTTGGTAGACTTTATTTTTTTTGAGTGATTTTAGGTTTCAGAATAATGGGACAGAAAGTAGAGGTCCCAGCACTCACACCCCACTCACTCCCCAGTCAGACCCCATTCACATCTCACTCATAGCCCATTCCCCACTCACACCCCACTCCCCGTGTCCCCTGCTACTCACGTGTCTTATTAAGTGGTACATTTGTACACTTGATAAGCCAATGTTGATGCCTTATTAACCGAAGGCCACAGTTCACATTAGGACTCACAGTTCACATTAGGACTCGCTCCCAAATGCCTATGACATGCATCCACCACAATGGGATCACCCAGGGTCGCTTCCTGCCTGAGACCTCTATGCTCCCCACACTCACCCCTTGCGCAACCCAGCCCGCATCCACTGAGCCTGTGCCTGTCTCGATGGCTTTGCCTCTTCCAGAGTGTCACAGTTGAATCGCACACACAGACTGTTTCTGGACCGGCTGCGAGTGTGCCCATGAGGGTCCTCTGTGTCTCCCTGCAGCTTGATAGCGCATCTCTCTCTATCGCTGAAACATGTTCTGTGGTGGGGGTGTGCCCCCACCTGTGTATCTAATTCACCTACTGAAGGACATCTTGTTTGATTCCAGTCTTTGATGGTTATGACTAGAGCTGCTGTAAATACCCGTGTCAGGCTTCTGGTGGGCATACGTTTCCAGCTCACTGGGGTAGTGTCTGGGAGTGTGAAACTGCCGGAGTATCTTCTAATGTGGCGGCATCATTTTGCATTTCCACCAGCAGTGAATGAGGTTTCCTGCTGCTGCATATCCTTGCCAGCATTTGGTGTTGTCAGTGTTTTGCATTTTCTGTTTTTGTTATTTTTTTGAGTTGGAGTCTCACTCTGTCGCCCAGACTGGAGTGCAGTGGCCGCTCCCGGCCACCGCAGCCTCGACCTGCTGGGCTCCG
>NW_007249715.1:71369-75604 GCF_000164805.1 Carlito syrichta | reverse complement strand
CCACTCACCTCAGCCTCCCAAAGACGCGGGATTACAGGCTGAGCCACCAAGCCCAGCTACTTTTATTGTTTCAAACTGGTTTATGTTCATAGTTTGGGGTTTTTCAAGCAATATAGCTGGGCTTTAATGGCAACTTTACAGCCCTATAGAATCTGAGTCCTTCATTTGCCACTCAACTTGCTGTGTGACTATGAACAAGTTACCTAACCTCTCTGTTCTTCAACTTCTTTATCTATAGAATGCAGATTATACCCAGTTCATAACACTGGTGTGAGGAATAAATGAAGATGAGTGTGAATTGCTTTTACGTAGTACTTGGTATGTGGTAGACACCAAATCATTGTTGCTGTGAGAAGCAGTATGTCCTTGCCTTTAAAAAAATTACCCACTGAAAAATGGCAGAGATAGTGGCAAGTGTTCCCACATACCTACACTGCTTCCCCTACCAGCATCGTACATTGGTACAGTGCATATATTACAATTAACGAGTCAATATTGAGATGTTCTCATTAACCCAAGTCTGTGCTTTCTTCACATTTCCTTAGCTTTTTCCCAGTGTCCTCTGTTCCAGGGTCTCTCCAGGATACCACATTTTATGTAGTCACGTCCCCCCAGGATCTCCCTTGACAAGTGATCAGTTGCTTTTGATTGCATTAACCCTTTTTTTGAGTCGGAGTCTTACTCTGTCTCCCAGGCTGGAGTGCAGTGGCATGCTTACAGCCACTGTAGCCTCTACCTGCTGAGCTCAGGTGATCCTTCTGCCTCAGCCTTCCAAGTAGCTGGAACTGCAAGTGTGCGCTACCACACCTGGATAATCCTTTGATTTATTGTAGAGATGAGGTCTTGCCAAATTGCCCAGGCTGGTCTCAAACACCTGGGCTTAGGCAAGCCTCTCGCCTCTGCCTCCCAAAGTGTTGGGATTACAGGCTTGAGCCACCACAGCCTGCCTTGCATTGACATTTTTTTTTTTTTGAGTTGGAGTCTCACTCTGTCGGCCAGACTGGAGTGCAGTGGCCGCTCCCGGCTACCACAGCCTTGACTTGCTGGGCTCCGGCGATCCTTCTGCCTCAGCCTTCCACGTAATTGGAACTGCAGGCGCGCGCTACCATGCCCGGCTAATTTTTTTTTTATTTATTGTAGAGATGAGGTCTCGCCTGCCCAGGCAGGTCTCGAACCCGCGGGCTCAGGCCAGCAGTGCCAGCCCCGCCCACCCGGCTGCCAACACATCTAGGCTGTGACCTTCAGCCTCCCAAAGGCGCGGGATTACAGGCTGAGCCACTAAGCCCGGCTTGCATTGATATTTAATGTTGGTGCAGACCATGGACCTGTCACAGAATTCTAAGGTTAACACAGTCACTAATCACTCCGGGGCCCCAGCAGCAGTCCCTGAGCGGGTGTGTGGTGGACCCTTGGCCTGAAGCCTGCCCGCCGTGGTCCCATCCCCCTAAGCTGGAACTTGCTTTCCTGCTGGAAATGGCCCAAGCAGCTGAGAGCTTCCTGCGCCGCACCTGGCCTGGCCTGTGCCCGGCTGACTTCTGGCGAGTGATGCCTCATGGTCAAGTGCGGGTCGGGCTGGCATTGTGGCCTGGGCAGTAAACCATCTCCAGAGTGCGGTGGGGGGGCAGGAAGAGGAGGCTGCTGGGAGCCTGTGGCCCCGGCATGTAGCCGAGCCGGCATGTAGCCAAGCCCTGTGGTTTCTCTGAATATTAATAACTTTCGCTGTTTCGCGGGTGTTTCCTCCCTGACATCAACAGATGAAAACATATCTCGGAGGTTTGAGGTTTCTGGTGCCAACTCCAAGCTGGGGTATCAGCAGCCCCCTCCCCCACCCCCACAGACAGCCGGCCTGTGTGCTGGGCAGAGCGGCTCCCTGTTGAAATTGGCCTGTTTCTAAGAACTGAAAACAAGCAACCCGAGGCTGTGACTTCACTTTTCTTGGAACTGCTTTACACTACAAAAAATATGTATAGAAACCCGCATGTAGCCGGCCTTGGATTGCTGGGTTCCTTAATTCTCTGTTGCACATTCTTGTAAAGCTGAAGTCTTCCTGAAATGCTCTTGGACATCCGGGGTGTGGGGGGAATGACCACGAGGAGGGATGGAGCGGTGCCTCCTGTTTGGTACACTTTGAGGGTTAAGGAGACATGATGGAGTCACCTTCGGATTCCGAGGGTCACAGCCTAGATGTGTTGGCAGCCAGGTGGGCGGGGCGGGCACTGCTGACCCTCGGCCACAGGCGACGCTGCCGAGTGAGGACGGGGAAGGTGCATTTCAGCCAGAGTGACCTGCATCTCTCAACATCCAGAGCCCCTGTGAAGGCCACCTTCAGGGCCCTGCCTGCTTAGGACGAGGGAGACAGCGATGATCCTGTCCGACCTTGAACTTGGAGCTCGGCGTGTGAGGTGGAGATGAGCCTGCCCCACAGGGTGGCACCTGGTGGGTTCACGGGGCCTGGGTGGGGCACCCCTCCTGGGTGCAGTCTGCGGGCAGGCCCACAGTTGTCCTGAAATCATCTGCTGTGTCTCCGTCCTGTTGGTGGTGCTTCCGGTGATGCGCTGTACCTCACCCGCCCCTGTGTCACTGACCAGCACAGGCTTTGCAGGCAGCTCACAGTAGGGCTGGCTGGCTTTAGGCTGGAGGGTAGAGACAATAAGGAAACACAGGAGCTGGCTGGGTGTGGTGGCTCACACCTGTCATCCCAACACTTTGGAAGGCCGAGGCGAGAGGGTTGCCTGACCCCACGGGTTCGAGACCAGCCTGGGCAACTTGGTGGGACTTTCTTTCTACAGTATACCAAAAAATTAGCCGGGCGTGGTAGCATGTGCCTGTAGTTCCAGCTACTTGGAAGACTGAGGCGGAAGGATCACCTGAGCCCAGCAGGTCGAGGCTGCGGTGGCTGTTAGCATGCCACTGCACTCCAGCCTGGGCGACAGTGAGACTCCGACTCAAAAACAAAACAGAAAGCACAAGAGCCAAGGCACAGTGCTTCTGAATTTGCACTTGGCTCCAGGCAGTTTTCAGATGAAAGGTTTCCCCTTCCCACCCTGTCTGCAACAGGACACTGTGTGGTTGACAGGATGCTAGCTGGAATGCCTGGGCGTGCTCTGGAGACAGGGCAGACTTGGCAATGACATGCACCGGGAAGAGAAGGAGCGAGACAGCCCATCCAAAGAGGGCTTCATGGGCTTGGGCAGGACCTGAGACGACAGCCCTTTGACAATCATCTTTTGAAAAAGAATCATCTTTTGAAAAAGAATGCAAATGGAAGAGTCATGTGCCAGGGCCTGTGTCACTTAATTTTAGTGTGTTGGCTGGGCGCAGCAGCTCACACTTGTAATCCCAGCACGCTGGGAGGCCAAGGTGGGAGGTTCGCTTGAGCCCAGGAGTTCAAGACCAGCCTGGGCAACATAGTGAGACCTCATCTCTACAAAAAAATAAAGAAATCAGCCACGCATACTTGTGGTCCCAGCTAGTCAGGAAGCCGAGGCAGAAGGATCGCCTGAGCCCAGGAGGTCGAGGCTGCGGTGAGCCGTGATCGTGCCACTGCACTCCAGCCTGGGCGACAGAGTGGGACTCCAACTCAAAACAAATTTTCCTGTGTCAGTCCCCCTGGGAGTGTGATCCCGGCCCCATTTTACAGCGTGAGAATGGCAGCCATGAGGTGCTTCCTTGCGAAGGGCGCCTGGTACCCAGTAGGTACCTGGGCAGGACCTTCTTCCTCCCTGAGGCAGCCCTTCCTTAGAGCAGGCACGCGGGTTGGGGGTGGGGGAAGACGACACACAGCAGCCTTTTCGCGGTGCTAGCACCCCCTGCCGGCGGCCATCGGAAACGGATGACAGCCAGCCACCAAAATGAAGCAAAGGGCCCAGAGCGGATTGGCAGAGGCACAATGGGAGCTTTGCCCATGATGGCCAAGCTATGGGGTGGGGTGGGGGTGCGGAGGGGCTCTGGCGGGTCTGCTTTTGAATCCCAGTCCCACTGCTGGTTAACAACCTTGGGCAAGCCAAGTGCAGTGGCATTCACCTATAATTCCAGCACTTTGGGAGGCTGAAGTGAGAGGATTGCCTGAGCCCACAGGTTCGAGTCCAGCCTGGGAAACATGGCAAGACCTCATCTCTACAATAAATTTAAAAAATTAGCTGGGTGTGATGGCACCTGCCTGTGGTTCCAGCTACATGGAAGGCTGAGGCCGAAGGATCGCCTGAGCCCAGCAGGTTGAGGCTGCAGTGGCTGGG
>NW_007249715.1:65448-71279 GCF_000164805.1 Carlito syrichta | reverse complement strand
TAAAAAAAAAAAAAAAAAAAAAGACCTTGGCCGAGTTATTCACCGCTCAGCCCTATTTCTGATGCCTGTAGAGGGTAGAGGAGGTCTGGTTGGGGTCAAGGGCTTACTCCCTTATCCCCGTGGCTGTTAACTGGAACCCTGGCTGTCTGAACCCTGGCATGTGCTTTAAAAAGTTCACTTTCTGTCACCAAGCACCTTCTGAGCCCCTCCTGGTTCCAGGCTCAGGGGATACACTCAGGGGACACGACCTGTGGCT
This sequence comes from Carlito syrichta, assembly GCF_000164805.1. Classification (NCBI taxonomy): domain Eukaryota; kingdom Metazoa; phylum Chordata; class Mammalia; order Primates; family Tarsiidae; genus Carlito; species Carlito syrichta. The sequence goes on along the minus strand of NW_007249715.1, from coordinate 71,023 downwards.
GCTTCCTGTGTTATGTGGCCTCTTCTCCCCTCCATCTGCCTTACCTCTCCCGTTTATGCCCGAGACAAAGTTGTCTGCTTCTTTCCAAGACAGATTGGGCTTACCTGGCTAATCCCCCCCAATCTCAAGACCCTTAATTTAATCACATCTGCACAGTCCTGTTTGCTGCATGAGGTAACGTAGTCACAGGTGCTGGGGATTAGGGCGTGGACATCGTTGTGAGGAGACATTCTGCCCTCTAACCGCCAGATGAACCACCATCCCACGTGCCAGATGTGCCACCCTCCCTGAGGGCCTAGCTCCTGGACAGCATCAGCTCCCAGTCCTGAATCTCCTCTTCCGAGTAATCTCACTCTGGAAGGGGGGCTCTGGGGTATCCCATCCTGAGCACAGTCCCTCTCTGTCCAACCTGTGGCACTCACAAAGCAATTTACCTGCTTCTAAAACACAATGGGCAACCCCGGGGCGCAGCCTGGTTCTGTCCATGATCCATGGGATCTGAGATGTGACGTGGGCAAGAATGATCACAAAAAAAGAAACAGGCTGTGCACTGGAATGACACTAGGCTTTCTTTCCCCCTGGTCAAATAGGAAAGGAAAGGAGTTCCCGGAAGTGTCACCACCTAACTCCACGTCCTGTGAGCTTAGGAAGAAGCAGAAATAGGTAGTGCCCATTTAGAAAGCCAGGCCCTGCCCTGGGGTCTCACAGCGACAGCTGTGCCCCCTGTACAAAACCTTTCCCAGAGGACGGCCCAGCCTCATCACCCTGCAAGGAGGACTTGAAGTGGCCAAAGCCACTGATCACCAGCCCCACCTGGGCTGTTTTCATCTTGTCTCTCTACCCATGCCTTTAGTGAGAACCCGTGTGCAGGGCTCAGGCAGATAAGGTTTAGAAAGCTCTCTGAGCCGGGCTCGGTGGCTCAGCCTGTAATCCCACATTTTGGGAGGCTGAGGTGAGTGAATTGCCTGAGCCCACGGGTTCGAGACCTGCCTGGGCAGGAGAGACCTCATCTCTACAATAAATCAAGAATTAGCCGGGCGTGGTAGCGCACGCCTATAGTTCCAGCTACTTGGAAGGCTGAGGCCGAAGGATCGCCGGAGCCCAGCAGGTCGAGGTTGCGGTGGCCAGGAGCGGCCACTGCACTCCAGTCTGGGCGACAGAGTGAGATCCAACTCAAAAAAAAAAAAAGTGAGTCCATTTAAAGAAAATAATTAAGTAAATAGTAGTTCTGGCAGTACCTGAATGGCTGATGTGGGGTAGACCCTTTGCTCTGTCTAATGTGACGGCCACCAGTCTGGTCTGGCTGTTGAGGACTTGAAATGTGCTGGTGCGGCCGGGTGCGGTGGCTCAAGCCCGTAATCCCAGCATTTTGGGAGGCTGAGGCAAGAGGATTATCTGAACCCGCGGGTTCGAGACCAGCCCAGCCAACATGGTGAGACCTCGTCTCTACAATAAATCAAAAAATTAGCTGGGCGTGGCAGCGCTTGCCTGTAGTTCTGGCTACTTGGAAGGCTGAGGCAAAAGGATCGCCTGAGCCCAGCATGTCAAGGCTGCGGTGGCCGGGAGTGTGTCACTGCACTCCAGCCTGGGCGACAGAGTAAGATGCCAACTCAAAAAAAGAAAGAAATGTGCTGCTATGACTGGTAGGGGTGCCATATTTGGTGAATGCGAGATGGTGCCTTCCAATCCACAGTGTGGGCTGTGCAGACTTCCTTCTAGAATGGGAGGAGGATAGAGCAACTCTGCCGTGGGTGGTCAAGGTCAACAGTAACAGTGGTCCATGGTGTTGATGGTATGCCCTGGCTAAGGCGACGGAGTCCTGTAGCTCCAGGGCCAGTCCTCCTCCTGCTGCCCTGTGCCCCTGCAGAGTAGGGACAGTGACCTTTGGGTCCTCAGGGACCGTATGTAGTCACATTAGGCCTCTTGGAGGCCTGGGAAGGTATGTGAGGACACGGAGTCTTCTGTGGTTGTGACAGCCAGGATTGGCACTTGAAACTCTTGTCAGGGACTATAATGCCACATACCAAATTGCCATAAATTTAGCAGCTTAAAGCAACAAAAATTATTATCTCACAGTGTCCATGGGCCGGGGGCCAACATGGCACGGTTGGGTTCTCTGCTCAAGGCCTCACGAGGCTGAAGTCAAGGTGTCAGCAGGCCGAGCTCTTTGCAGGAGGCTCTGAGAAGAGTCCAGAACAAGCGTCCAGGCTTATCGGGTTGTTGGCAGGATTTGTTTCCTTGATATTGCAGGGCCGGGGTCCCATTTTCTTGCTGGTTGTAAACGGGGCTTCTCCATCTTCAAGCCAGGAATGTGTGGAAGTTTTCTCATGCTTTCCAGAAGGGCTTGTATGACTAGGTCAGGCCTCCCTCTCAAGGTCAAGTGATTTGGGACTTTAATCACTTCTGAAAAATCCCTTCAAGGCTACACCTAGACAACACCTAGATTCTTGTTTGATTGAATGCTTGGGGGCAGCTACATCCATGGGGCAGGAATCTTGTATGGGGGTGGGATGTCTTAGAATTCTGTCCGGAAGGTCCTGCCAGAAGGAGCGGCACAGGGGAGTTTTAGAGCCAGACAGCAAAGTCTCAGACCCCAGTTCCACTGCCACTCAACATGCGATCTGGGACACGTGGCCTCTGTGGGCCTCCGTTTCCTCATCTGCAGAAGTGGAATCACGACAACCTTGGGCATGCTCCCAGGGTTGCTCTGCCAATCGCCAGACCTGCTCTGTCTTCGGAGGCATGAGAATCGTGGCTCCCCGCCTAGACCACATCCTCCACCTTTCTGGCTACTGGCATGGCCCTTTCAGGGGAGTGAGCTCACTGGCTCCGGGGTCTTGGTCTCCCCAGTTTGGCAGGATAGCCTAGACTTGGCATGAGAAAGACATGTCAGTGGGAAAAAGCTGTTGAAAAATGTGCATGCAGTAACACGTCTATCTGGTTCAAGCACGCATGTCATTGCACGTGCTGATGTGTGTCCAAGGCCCGGGTCAGGAGTGCTGGAGGTGGAGGTCAGTTTCTGCCCTCCCTCACTGCACAGCTCGCTGGAGATGGGACTTGTGGCTTTGTCTCACCACAAGCATCCTGTTTATTCCGCAACTCTGAGCCCTTAGTGCCAACTTTGCTTGAAAACCTTGTGAAATCATTTATGGAGAGAGAGAGAATGGGGGATCCTGGGTAATGGAAAGGCAGGCAGCTGGTTTTGCAAAAGTTCCAACATGGGTGGTTTATAACTAATTGGAAAAACATGCCCTTCTCAGTTGCCTTAATCCTTTTTGCAGCGCCTAGAGCCTTAAGTGTTCCCAGAAGGTTTGAGGGCATGGTCAGCTCCCAGGGTGGTCAGCACAGTGACAAAAGGGACAAAGAGTTCATCCCTGTGCCTGAGGGTCCTTGGGTGTGGCTGGCTTGGTCGGGGAGCAAGGGCTCTGCCTGTCACCAGCTTCTCTGGCTGCAGAGGGGTAGGGGTCGGGCATAGTGGAGCATAAGCATTTGTTCCGCTTGGCATTTAGCCGCGAAACAAGGTTCTGGAATCAGAGTTTGGGGCCCAAACAGGAAAAGAAAACAGCCAACATTTACACACTCAGAGCTGCAGGCTCCCTAACCTTAATGATAAACACAGTGTTGCGGCGTTAGGCTTTTACAAAATTATTTTCAGAGACAGGGAAGGGGCTAGTCCCTGCTTTCTCTTCCTCTTGGGGTTGTCTATAAGAGAATGTTCCCAAGGCCAGATGATCCTTAAACAGGAAACCTGGTCAGCAGAGAGAAGCTCAGTCCTAGCTGGCATCCTGGCTCCTCTGGCCCGGGGCCTGCAGAAACAGAGGGGCCCTGCTGTGTCCTGGCGGGCTCTGCAGGTCCGTCTCAGTCCTGGGCTCCATCTTCCAGCTGGTGTGAAGTTGTTTATGAGATGGGGAGAATGACACCCCCCGGTGGTTTCAGGGTGAAATGCAGCACGTGGGCCTCCCTCCCCTCAAGCACCAAGAGGTGATACTTTTTGAGTTATATGGGTTTGTGGTTTCCTCTCACTGTCTCCACTTCCTTCCTGAAACCCTGAAAGAGGCTTCGTGGGAAAGGAAGGGTCTTTCAGATCCCCGAGTGCAACTGGGAATGGCTGTCCCCAGTTAGCCAGGCCAGTTGGAGCCCAAAGTGACCAGCTGGGTTGGGGCTGAACCACCCGTGTCACTGAGGCACAGCCATCCCTGCTGAGCACCACCAGGTATCTGCAAACACCACCTTGACTCATCCTGGGGAGACGCTCTGGTGTTGACAAAGGGCTGTCAGGTCCTGACCTGCTCGGGACAGGCCACTTTATAGTGACCTGGAGTCACACTGTCAGGACAGATCTGGGCCCTATGCCTCCTGGGGACCTTTAGCACAGAGTGTGCATGAGAGGGCATCAGCCTTGGCAGTGGCCCTCTTCTTACTGGTAAGTGTGCAGTTACGTGAAGTGGATCCACTCGTGAAGAGGAGGGCAGCCAGTCATTACAATGTCAAGGGCAGGTCACCAGCTTGCCAGGCTCCATTGGGAGAGGCTCTGAAACAGCCATTCTAGATGAGGGATGGCCACCCTTCTCTGATTGGAAACCTGCTCCAGCCACCTAAGCACCTCTGTTAAGTGGCTCTGAAGCAGGAAGTTCTTAAAATGCAAATTCAGAGCCTTTCATTCAAAACTTACTGAGATTCAAGATGGTGGCAGCAGAACATGCCAGCAAGCGAGGGGCCCTTCCGAGCACTGTACAGTGTGCACTCCCATGCAACGGCTCTGGTCCAGGGAGCAAGGTGGCAGCTGGTCCGCAGCACATGGGTGCATGAGTCCCCTGCTCCATGGGGAACCAACCACATCTCCACTAGATTGACATGCAGTGGCAAGCCGAGGGGGTGCCCCAGGCAGTGTCTTCCCTAGAACAGGAAGTCTCTGAGCTCGGACACCAGCCTTAATCACCTGTGACAAGCCCAGAGTAAAACTCAGAAGGCCAGGCAATGACACAGTGAAACTGTCACTACTCAAGTCAGCATTTTCCAAACCATTTTAAAAATGTGTCATGTCTGGTCCGGCATGGTGTCTCACACCTGTAATCCCAGAACTTTTGGAGGCGAGAGGATTGCCTGAGCTCAGGGGTTTGAGACCAGCTTGGGCAACATGGTGAGACCTCTTCTCTACAATAAGTCAAAAAATGAGCCGGGTGTGGTGGTACATGCCTGTGTTTCCAGCTACTTGGAAGGCTGAGGCGGGAGGATGGCCTGAGCCCAGCAGATAGAAGCTGCGGTGACAGTGTGCATGCCACTGCACTCCAGACTGGGAGACAGAGTGAGACTCCAACTCAGGAAAAAAAAAAAAGTATCATATCTGTGATTTTGGATTGTGCATGTTTTGTTTCTTCCATTCGAGAAAACAGACCAAGCTGGTGATTTTTTTTTTTTTTGAGTTGGAGTCTCACCTGTCGCCCAGGCTGGAGAGCAGTGGCCCGCTTACAGCCACCACAGCCTCAACCTGCTAGGCTTAGCCTTCCAAGTAGCTGGAACTACAGGCATGCCCCATCACACCTGGCTTTTTTTTTTTTTTTTTTCTTTTTTTTTA
>NW_007249715.1:63534-65186 GCF_000164805.1 Carlito syrichta | reverse complement strand
GTTTTTTTTTTTTTTTTTTTCATTTATTATACAGACAAGGTCTCTCCAAGTTGCCGAGGCTTTAACCCCCGGGCTCAGGTGATACTCTCACCTCTGTCTCCTAAAGTGCTGGGATTACAGGCGGGAGCCATGGCTTCTGGCCAAGTTGATGAATCTCAAAAGCAGATTTGTAACTGCCAGGTGACTTTACTGTGGGTATGGAAGGACAAATCAAAGCAGGAAGAAAGAATTTGCCCCTTGTTTTCTCTGCCTCTGACCTTCAGATCATGCATTCCTGCAAACACCTTGCCCAAGGCAAACCTTGTAGAGGCCTTAACTTTTCTGTTTTAAGTGAGAATTCCAAATGCACTTAGGCTGTCTGGAAAAGGGGTCTTATTACTGGAGAGTTGGCATCTGAAGAGAAGGTTTAGAAGTTGCTAAGGAAACCACTGTTTGTCAGATTTGGTTGATATAAATAATTGGCGAAAAAGAAAAACGAGTGCCCTTGTATTCATTCTCCCAGCTGGCAAACAGGAAGGGAGGCCTGTCACTGGGTAAAGTGATTCACGGGTGGGGGGGGTGCAGATGGAGCGGGGGCCCTGGGATCCTCTCTCTTGACTTGGGACCCCTTTTGAATTTACCTGCTAGGCATCAGATTGAAAGACAAACAAGGGCCTGGCATCTTCCTGGCTGGGAGAGGATACAAGATTCTAGGTGGGTGGGGAGGGGAGGGGAGGAGAGGAAGAAGTCTGCAGAACCTGGAAGAGAAGGGTTTTTTTTGGTAGGCAATGGGGGAATCGCTTGTTCAACTTCAAAACCAAAACATTCTTTGCAGTGCCTTCCCCCTCCTCTTCATCTTTTTGGAAATTGAGATATAACTTGAAAGGTGGTACCTATAGAAACCTAGAAGAGGCTGGGCTTGGTGGCTCAGCCTGTAATCCCAGCGCTTTGGGAGACTGAGGTGAGTGATTGCCTGAGCCTGAGGGTTCGAGACCCGGCTCGGCAACTTGGCGAGACCTCATCTCTACAATAAATAAAAAATCAGCCGGGCGTGGTAGCGCGCACCTGTATTTCCAGCTACTCGGAAGGCTGAGGCGGAAGGATCACCAGAGCCCAGCAGGTCGAGGCTGCAGTGGCCGGGAGTGGCCACTGCACTCCAGTTTGGGTGACAGAGTGAGATTCCAACTCAAAAAAAAAAAAGGAACCTAGAAGAAACTTAGCTTATTCTTGGTTTACTCTTTTTGCCTCAGCATAACCATTAGAAAGCGTTCAGACATTCTACTACAGGACCGGCAGCAGCCTATCCCATCCCTCCTTGATCTGAGATTAACAGAACTGTCTTAGAAGTAGAGTTTACATAGAAGTCTTTTCCATTCTGTTGCTCTCATCTCATCTGAGTTTTTTTTTTAATTCATTCATTTGTTCATTTACGTAGTTTATTTATTTTTAAAATTTTTTAATTTTTAGTTGGAGTCTCACTCTCTCGCCCAGGCTGGGGTGCAGGGGCACGCTCCCAGCCACCACAGCCTCAACCTTCTGGGCTCAGGTGATCCTTCCACCTCAGCCTTCCAAGTGGCTGGAACTACCGGTGCGGGCTACCACACCCAGCTAATTTTTTGATTTATTGTAGAGACAAGGTCTCACCAAGTTGCCCAGGCTGGTCTGGAACCCGC
>NW_007249715.1:62254-62980 GCF_000164805.1 Carlito syrichta | reverse complement strand
TGGGGAGACCTCGTCTCTACAATAAATCAAAAAATTAGCTAGGTGTGGTGGTGAACATCTGTAGTTCCAGCTACTTGGAAGGCTGAGGTGGAAGAAAAGTGGGAGCCCAGCAGGTCAAGACTGTAATGGCTGTGAGCATGCCACTACACTCCTGGGCAACAGAATGAGACTCCAACCAAAAACAACAACAAAAATAGCAACAACAAAGCCAGGCGTGGTGGCTCGTGCCTGTAATCCCAGCACTTTGGGAGGTGGAGGCAAGAGGATTGCCTGAGCCCACGAGTTCGAGACCAGCGTGGGTAACATGATGAGATCTTGTCTCTACATTTTTAAAAAATTAGCTGGGCATGGTGGTGCACACCTGTAGTTCCAGATACTTGGGAAGACTGAGGCAGAAGGATTGCCTGAGCCCAGCAGGTTGAGGTATAGCAGGAAAAATAGAGAGATCGTGACACTGAGACTATTATAGGAAGTGGCACTTTATTACGCTGGCCATCCCAGCAGGACTGAGGGTCTAATGCATCCAAATCAAGCGCCCCAGAACGGGAGAAGTGGGGTCTTATACCCTTGTTTAGGTAAGTGAGGGGGTCATGTTGAGTGATTACATACTTCCTTTGGAATTTTAGATTGTACTCAGCAAAATTAGATTTTTCAAAGAACAAATGGTTTCCAGGAACTGCAGGATTGTTAACCGTCAACTTCAGAAGGGGGGTTTTAGATAAGACT
>NW_007249715.1:43124-62234 GCF_000164805.1 Carlito syrichta | reverse complement strand
CAGGCAGGTCTCGAACCTGCGGGCTCAGGCAATCCACTCACCTCAGCCTCCCCAAGGTGCGGGGTTACAGGCTGAGCCACCGAGCCCGGCCATTTGGCCTTTCTTAAACAAAACCTGCCCAGCGCCTGGCCGGTCTTTAAAGTTGCAACTTGCCTTTCGAAAGGAAATACCTTTAACTGCTGCCACCCGCTTCCTACCGCTGGGCTAGTGGGAGTCATCCCTGGTAATTGCCATGAGGCCAACTGCTAATCCTGAAGCAGCTACATGTGTTTCTGGGTTTATTCACTCAATCATACAAGATATATATTTGAGTATTTGCCACAACCTGCCACAGAGGCTGCAGTGGCCATGAGTATACCATTGCACTCCAGCCTAGGCAACAAAGTGAGACTCCAACTCAGATAAATAAATAAATAGAGTGTATCTCTTCTGCACAACTTGTAGGTGGGTCATGTTTTTGCTTATTTTCTGTGTGTGGTTTTTTTGTTTGTTTTGTGTGTTTTTTTGAGTTGGAGCCTCACTCTGTCACCCAGGCTAGAGTACAGGGGCACGCTCATGGCCTCTGCAGCCCCAACCTGCTGGGCTCCGGCAATCCTTCCACCTCAGCCTTCCGAGTAGCTGAAACTACAGGCGCGTGCCACCACACCCAGCTAATATTTTGACTTATTATAGAGATGAGGTCTCACCAAGTTGCCCAGGCTGGTCTTGATCCCCCAGGCTCAGGCAATCCTCAGCCTCCCAAAGTGCTGGGATTACGGGCTGAGCCACCAGGCCCAGCCACTGTGTGTGTTTTTAAGTCCAGTTCACCTCTCCCTTCCAGGTGGAGTGCTTAGTTCATTGCATTCGGTGGGACTTCTGATGAGTGTACTCTGTACTTTCTGTGTGTTTGCTCTTAGTTCTTCCTTTCCTGGCTTCTGAAGACATAAGGTGATTTTTAACATTTTCTTTCATCTCCTCTGTTGACTGTTTAGCTATATATTTGCAGCTATGTATATGGAGGAATAGGAGGCCTAATCATGCCAGTAGCAGTTGGATAAATTGAGGAAGGAAACCTCAGGATGAACTTTTATTAATGTTACAAAGAAATTGACAACAGCAAAGAGCTATAAAAGCTGTAAAACATTTGCTGTTAGTTCCCAGAAAACAAAAAGCAGTTAGCCATTCACTGCTAGTTGCAGGATAAAAAGAAGCAGTTAACTATTGTTAACTATTACTGTTAGCTAAACTTATCTTAAAGAAACAAAATGCTGCTTTCAATCAGCTGCTTCACAAACCCCTGGTGATTTCCGTTCATAGACCTCCCCCAGAGACAGTCCCCTGCCCACACTGGACCCTCTTATAAAAACACCCCTCTAGCTCCTGCCCCCCTGGGGACCACAGACTCTCTCGCTGCTGTCCTTGTCCTGCCCGTGGTGCCCTTCACAGTGTGTCTTCCCTTTAATACCATCAACCCTTCTTCATTCAGAACTGTCCTGATGAACGCTTTCACCCCCGCGACTCTGGCCATACCCAGCCCGCCTCACACGGCAATACACATTTTCTTGAGCGGTTGTTCTAGGGCTTCCAGCACGTCCTGGTTTGTCATAGTTACCTGCGGCTCATCTGGTGCTACCTGGGCAGTAAGGCAGTGACAGCTGCCACAACACGGAGAATCTTGACAGCGTGCAGCCCTCTGAGCCCCACAGCCAGAGAAGCCAGGCACAGAGGGCTGCACGCTGTGTGAGTCACCCGGGCCAATCAGGGAGGGAGCAGATGCGTGGTCACGTTACTAGGGCTGAGGAGGAAGGAGGGATTGGGGGTGATAACTACTGGGGTTGCGGGGTTCCTTTTGGGGTACTGAGACTGTCCTAAGATTGACTAGTGAGGGGGCCCGGTTCTGTGAATACACTGAGAGCCACTGATTCCTACCCTTGCAACAGGGATTGTGTGGCGTGGAGAGGGCGTGTTGCCGCAGGGGAGTCAGAGGCCACCTCCAACCCCCTTAGGCTCTCACAGGGCTCTTCAGCTGGACCTAGCAGCCCTAACACCAGGCAGATTAGCAAGGGAAAAGCACACATGTGTTAAGAGCTTTCCATGTATACAGGGATCTTCACAAAACAAGTGAAGTCCACAAAAGTGGTCAAAGCAAAATGCTCCTATGCTTTTTAGACAGAAATGACGGGACAAAGAAAATCTGGCTGGGGCAGTAAATTTTCTAGGGGAGAAACTAGGAGATATGGAGGGGTGAAACTAGCAGAAGCCAAGAGTGACTTCAGTAAGTATATTTATTCACGTCCACTGCAGGCTCCAACTCCCAGTCTCTGGTGACAAGAGCTGTTTTCTCCCTCTCAGAGTAGTCTCGCTTGCTGCATACAGGGAGAGACAGGTCAGGTCACCTTTCTGAAGCTACAATTTCTCCAGTGCTTCAATTTGAAAAAACACACGAATTGAGCATATTTTGGGATGGCATACCCTTCACATCTTCAAGAGAAACCTGCTAAAAACACACTGCGGCAGCCCCCTTCGACCCCCTCCCACTCTGGGAGCTTTTCTGTTCTCTCAAGAAATCCTACAAGAAACACAAAAGCGAAAACATACCATACTACTTCAGGCTGGGTGCCGAGGATCGTGCCTGTAGTCCCAGTACTTTGAAAGGCAGAGGCAGGAGGATCACGTGAGCCCAGAGGTTTGAGACCAGCCTGGCCACGGAGCAAGACTCTGTCTCTACAAAAAAACATAAAAATTAGCTGGGCATGGTGGCGCATGCCTGTAGTCCCAGCTACTCGGGAGGCTGAGGCAAAAAAATTGCCTGAGCCCAGGAGGTCGAGACTGTGCTAAGTGTCGTTGTGCCACTGCACTCCAGCCTGGGAGACAGAGTGAGACCCCGACTCAAACTAAACAAAACAAGTATATTGTACTATTTTGTGTATAAGGCAAGAACCTTTGCTACAGTGTAATTATATTTACCCCCTTCCACCCACCGTGTGCTTGTTGCCATCTATTTTATTATTATACATTATGAGCCTTACCAGGAATCATTAATTTTGCCTTAAATTGTTGATAGTCTTAGAAATTTTTAAGCTGGGCTCGATGGCTCAGGCTGTAATCCCAGCACTTTGGGAGGCTGAGGTAAGTAGACTGCCTGAGCCCGCGGGTTCCAGACCTGCCCGGGCAGATGAGACCTCATCTCTACAATAAATCAAAAAATCAGCCGGGCGTGGTAGCACATGCCTGTAATTCCGGCTACTTGGAAGGCTGAGGCGAAAGGATCGCCGGAGCCCAGCAGGTCGAGGCTGCGGTGGCCGGGAGCGGCCACTGCACTCCAGTCTGGGCAACTGAGTGAGACTCCAACTCAAAAAAAAAAAGAAAGAAATTTTTAAGTTTTTCATTTTTACCCACGTATTTATTGTTTTGGGAGTTCCATCCCTTCCTGCAAGTTTGGGCTTCCACCGAGGAGGATCCCTTGCCTTCAGCACGAAAGACTACTTTTCTTTATTTTGCTTTTTCCTCCTTCTCTCTCTCCCTCCCTTCCTCCCTTCCTTCCTTTTTTGAGTTGGCCTCTCACAGTGTCACCCAGGCAGGAGTGCAGTTGGCACATTCACAGTTCACCACAGCCTTGACCTCCTAGGCCCAGGCAATCCTTCCTCTTCAGCCTCCCAAGTAGCAGGGACTCAGGGGTGCACCACCACACCCAGCTAATTTTTTTTTCTTTAGAGACAAGGTCTTACTATGTTACCCAGACTGGTCTTAAACTCCTGGGTTCAAGCAATCCTCCCACCTCAGTCTCTCAAAGTATTGGGATTATAGGCATCAGCCACCGCACCTAGCCTGCCATCGTTTTTACGGATGTTTTTGTTGGGTATAGACACTAGGTTGACAGCCCACCCCCACCTCTACACCCCAGGCCCTCGCCAGCCTCCTCATTTTGTTTTCGTCTGGTTTCCGGGGTTTCTGATGGGAATTCAGTTGTCATCATAATTGTTCCTGTTAATATGATATCTCTTCTATCCTCTGGCTGCTTTTAAAATGCTCTCTCTCTCTATGGTTTTTATTAGTTTTATTATTGTGCACCTTAGCACTGTCTTCTTTTTATTGATCCTGTTTTGGGTTTGCAGAGCTTCTTGAATCCATGGGTTGATATCTTTCACCAACACCGAGAAATTACTATTATCTCTTAAGACATTCTTCTGCCCTCTTCTCTCTTCTCCTTCTGAGACTCCAGTTATGTGTATATTAGACCATTGATTCTGCTCCACAGATCCCAGACATTCTGTTCTTTGTTTCTTCCTTTTTCCCCTCTCCCTTTCTTTTTCATTTTCTTTTTATTTATTTATTTTTGAGTTGGAGTCTCACTCTGTTGCCCAGGCTAGAGTGCAGTGGCACACTCACGACCTCCACAGCCTCGACCTGCTGGGCTCAGGCAATCCTTCCACCTCAGCCTTTTAAGTAACTGGAACTACAGGCACATGCCACCGCACCCAGCTAGTTTTTATGATTTATTGTAAAGATGAGGTCTCACCAAGTTGCCCAGGCTAGTCTCGAAACCCTGGACTCAGGCAATCCTCTCATCTCAGCCTCCCAAAGTGCTGGGATTACAGGCTGAACCACTGCACCCGGCCCCTTTCTTTTTAAATGCTTATTTCTTTCTGGTGCTTCACTTTGGATAATTACTATTGAGTTGTCTTCAAATTCACTGCTTCTTTCTTCTGCTGTGTCTGGCCTGCTGTGTTACATCCATCCGATGGATTGTTTATTCAGGATACTTGTATTTTTTTAATTCTAAACTTTCTATTTGTTTCTTTTTTCAGAGTTTTCATATTTTCTTTCAATTTTATATCTCTTTATCCACTTGTTTCTTTTTACCTCTAAGTTCTTTTTAACATATTTTAAGTCCTTGTGTACTAATTCCAATATCTAAGTCATCAGCAGATATACCTTTAGCAGCTGTTTCACGTAGCTAGTCATTTTGGATTGTGTGCTGAACGTTGTGGATAATGTGTTGTAGAGAATCTGGATTATGCTATTTTCTTCTAAAGAATGATGAGTTTTGTTCTTGCAGTCAGATTACTGACTCATAACCTTTAAAATATTGCAGCTCAGTTTTTAGCTGTGTCAGATGGGTATTTTCCAAGTTTACTCTTACTTCTAGGGTATGGCCTCACTCTTAGGGTTTGGTCCTTACTCCTTTTGGGGGGAGGGGGATGGAATCTCTCTCTGTCACCCAGGCTGGAGTGCAGTGGCACACTCACGGCCACCACAGCCTCAACCTGCTGGGCTCAGGCAATCCTTCTGCCTCAGCCTTCCAAGTAGCTGGAACCACAGGCATGCACCATCACGCCCAGCTAATTTTTTGATTTATTGTAGAGATGGGTTCTCACCAAGTTGCCCAGACTAGTCTCAAACCCATGGGTTCAGGCAATCCTCTCACCTTGGCCTCCCAAACTGCTGGAGTTAAAGGCGTGAGCCACCGTGCCCAGCTGGTCCATACTCTTAAGGCTTTACCTTTCTAGACTGTTGGCTGACTGCCTAGGATGTTATTCATCAGGACCTTTTCTCGTAGGCAGGATTAGAACTGTGCCACTCTCACATTTCTGTTCAGTTCTCAACCCCCCTGGTGGGTTGTTTCCACTAGGCCTCACAGGGTCTCGTCCTGCCCCCGCACAGTTGGCATTACAAGTGTGAGTCACCATGCTCAGCGGAAGCTACTTTTAAAAATGCCTTATTTATATAAACATAAAAAAGCACCCATGTTGGATGTCCATTCATTGTGTGCCTGTGAATGTGCAGAACTGTGCACCCAACATGCCAAGAAGATTCCTTGTGCCCATTTGCAGTCACTCCCTGCTTCAACCCCTGGCACCCCTGCAGCCGCTAACCCATCCTCTGGCTCCCTGAGTTTCCCTTTCCTGGACGTTTCAGATGGACTCACACAGCCTGTGGTCTCCTGCATCTAGCAAATGTGTGTGTGTGTTTTTAAGAATTTGTTTTGGATTTTTTGTGGTTTTATTTTTATTTTATTTTTTATTTTTAGTTGGAGCCTTACTTTGTCATCCAGGCTTGAGGGCAGTGGCATGCTCACAGCCACCACAGCCTCAACTTGCTGGGCTCAGGTGATCCTTCTGCCTCAGCCAGGCGCAGTGGCTCATGCCTGTGATCCCACACTTGGGGAGACTGAGGCGAGAGGATTGCGTGAGCCCAGGAGATTGGGATGGAGTCCATAAATAAAAGCACTAAAAAGGCACAATCTTGCCGAGAGATACAAAACACTTTACATGCACAGAAAGCCATGCTGCATGTGTTACTTAAAAAGGTCCAACATTAAAAAAGATGGAGCTGTCAACACCAAGCCCAGGTGTGGAGCCACACACTTGCTGGTGGAACGGAGGGCTGTGGCCACTCCAAAGACAGCTTGGCGGCTTCTTGAAGGAAAATATAAATGAACCCCGTGGCCCAGCAAGTCCAAGAGACCGTAGGCAACAGCCCAAGAGAAATGAAAGTTTGAGTCAAAGTCTCACTCTGCTGCCCAGGCTGGAGTGCAGTGGTACGCTCATGGCTACCACAGCCTCTACCTGCTGAACTCAGGCAACCCTTCGTTCTTAGCTTTCCAAGTAGCTGGAACTACAGGTGTGCAACATCACGCCTGACTAATGTTTTGATTGATTGTAGAGATGAGGTCTTGTCAAGTTGCCCAGGCTGAACTCAAACCCATGGGCTCAGGCAATCCTCTCTCCTCTACCTCCCAAAGTTCTGGGATTACAGGTGTGAGACACTGTGCCTGGCTTGCAGTGCCACTGTCACTGACAAACTGTGTTCTTTCCCTACTTGGCATCAGCCATAGAGAACAAATGGCCAGTTAGAATGGCAATCAGGGCCAGGCTCTTGTCTCCACAATAAATAAAAATTAGCCAGGTGTGGTAGCACGCACCTGTAGTCCCAGCTGCAGTGGCCAGGAGCGTGCCACTGCACTCCAGTCTGTCTGTGAGACTCCGACTCAAAAAAAAAGGCAATCGGATTTTATCCTGTGGCTGAAGAATGGAAGAGGAGCTCGTGCCCTGAAGGCACCTTCACCCCAACAGTGGGAGGTATGGAGGGTTAAGGAGTAGGTGCAGAGCCAGATGCAGTGACTCACACCTGTCATCCCAGCACTTTGGGAAGCAGATGTGAGAGGATAGCCTGAGTCCAGGGGTTCAGGTCCAACCTGGGCAACTTGGTGAGACCTCTATGATAAATCAAAAAATTAGCTGGGCATGGTGGTACACGTCTCTGGTTTCCAGCTGCTTGGAAGGCTGAGGCGGAAGGATCACCTGATGTGAGTGTGCCACTGCACTCCAGCCTAGGTGACAGAGTGAGACTGACTCAAAAAGAAAGAAAAAAAAACTGACTCTACGACACACTACCTGAGTTGTGCTGGTAGAGTGCACATTCATGGCAGTCAAGGGTGCTGGTTTTGCAACAGCCTTGCCAGTGCTGGGTATTATTGTAGAAATACTACTCTAGCAGCAGAGTGAGGTTCTAATCATCTTCATGTACGTGTGCGCATGTGACGACCACCAGGCTACATTTCCCTGCTGTGCACTCCTTGGTGGCTGTCCTTCCCTCTTGATTGGCTGGTTCAGCTCCTTTACCAAATGACTCAGGGAAACTCAATGTGATGTTAATTTGTACTTCTTTTTTTTTTTTTTTGGGACAGGATCTCACTCTGTGGCTCGGACTGGAGTGTAGTGGCACCATCATAGCTCACCACAGCCTCAACCTCCTGAATTTAGGAAATCCTCCTGCCTCAGCCTACCAAGTAGCTGGGACTGCAGGTGTACACCACCACACCTGGCTTTTTTTTTAATTTTTGGAAAAACAGGGTCTCACTATGTTGCTCAGGCTGGTCTCAAACTCCTGGGCTCAAGTGATTCTCTCATCTTGGCCTCCCAAAGTGCTGAGATAACGGGCATGAGCCACCACACCGGGCCAAATTTGTTCTTGTTCTCTATATGTTGCAGAAATGACTATTTATTGGAATTTTTGATAGAATCGTTTCCCCTTCCATTTTTCTTTAAATTCTGCACACATGCACCCCTCCCCCATGACAAAGTGTTGATGTGGTCAAACCTGCTGGGGGAGGAGAGCTGCCCTTGCTGGTACCCCACCCACCGCTTGATGTGGGCCGGCTGACAGTGTGGTGGGTGGCCAAAGCTTCTGCGGCTCCTTTCTGAACCAGAAATCACAGATTCGTCAAGTACATTTAAATCAGTGGCTCAGGTGGCTGAAACTGTGGCAGAGAGGGGCTGATAACAGCTAAAAGTATTCCTTTTGGAGATCAATCAGCAAGCTCCGAAGTTTTGCTAGACAAGTTTTGCTTGAGAAAACCAAATAGCCAAGGACGGTTTTTCTGAAGATGCAAGATACTGACCAATTCACAGCCTTAACCCAAGTCCTCTCTTTGTGAAGTCATGGGTTTACAACCCCTGCTTGTTATGCATATCCTGGAGACCATTTGTTCTTTGAAAATCTGATTTTGCTGAGGACAACCTTGTGAATTCCAAAGAAAATGTATAATCACTCACTCTGACTCCCTCCTTTACCTAAACTAAGGTATAAGACCCCTCTCCTCCCTCCCCAGGGGGCTCAGCCTGGGAGCATTAGCCCGCTGAGTAGCGCCAGCACTAATAAAACTGCTAGTTCCTAAAATAGCCTCGGTGTCACGGCCTCTCTGTCTTCCTGCTACATTCTTGGTGCGTTGGCCAGGAAAGGGAGAGTTTAGAGACGGTGTTCCATCTCCTTTGTCATCAGGGTACAACCTCCAGGGCGACGGGAGAGGCAATCTCAACTGGTGTGCAACAGACCTTTTGATCTGTAGGAGGGAGTTCCCTCCTGGCACACTGAGGCTCAGATCACGATACCACAACAGGGACCCAAGAGGCGAGGAACTGGCATGAGGATGACCACCCAATGGAAAAGACAGAACGACAACCTGACAGAAAGGGTAGGAATAAGGGCCTTTGCATAGACCTGCCAACAGGTGGCAGAAGGGGAGCTTGATCACCTCCCGGAGTCTGCTAGTAATCTCCAGTCCAAAGGAAAGGACTGAAAGGCAGTGGAAGGTAACACTGTCTGAAGATGAACCCGTAGACTCCTAGGAATTGGGTGGAAGGTTGGAGAATGCGTTGTGTGTTTGCATGTAAATGAGACGGACGGCAGGAGGGTTCCCCATAAAGTTGGTCTGGGTTGGGGGTTATACCAACCTGCTAATTGCTAAGAGGTATCTGAAATATCTTCATGAGGAGTATGGCTGGAAGAGGATGAAACAGATGTTTCCCATACCCCTCATTCTCTTATTTGTGTGTGTCTGTCATTTTGAATCTGCTAAAAAGCTGGTTGGGTTATTATGCTATGTTTAATGGGACATGTCGTATTTTAAAAACTTGATTAGTGCATGTTTCCTTACGTCATTTTGTTTCCTTTCCTTTATTTGTGTGGTGTTTCTCCCAGCCCATTGACACTGCTAAAATTCCTGCCTTTTGTTGTCAAGGATGTGGGAAAGTTGCCTGCCATGTATGTGAAATGCTACCGGTTATCTTGAATTCTTTCCCAGGACCACACCCTCTCCCTTCCTTAGCCTGCGTTCTCCATGGATTGTGAAGGAGTTCATTCTAATCCACCTGTAAAGAACCATAGAAATGTCTCTTATATGTTACTTAGCCTTTTGTTAACTCAGTGCGAGTTGACACTAACCTTGGAGAAAATAATTTTGTAATCTTTCTCTGATAACTAAGGGACTGAATAGACTGTTCTTGTTTTCAAAGCTAGCAGCCAGGTTAGTTGAAAGTAAGTCTGTTTCTAAAGGTTTAGGCCTTGCCTAAGATCATAATCAACTGCTTGTCCCTGTAAAACTGTTGGGAAGTCTCTTAGAGTCGTGTAATGTATGCTAAGTCCCTACTTTAAATTGTAGTGCTAGATAACACTACTGCTTGCTTTTTTGGCTATGCCTGACTGGCATACCCTTTTCAAGACTGGTAAAGCTTTAAATGCTGAATACTTTGCAGGACTTAATAAAGAAATGGGAACTGGCCATTCCCCCCTAATTGAGTCACCTTGTAAGCGCGGTACTTCACCTAAGGGATAGGTCAAATACTAGGCATACTCTGTGGCGCATAGAATGAGACCTGATCATTCTCATTTAACTGTCCACATCTTAAAACTAAGGCTATGTTTAGTAATTCATAAAACTAAGGCTATGTTTAGTAATTTATAAGGATTTTTTTGACAATTTTTCCTGTTCATAATTAGAAATAAGTAGAAACAGATCATTTTACATCTATTTGGTCTGTTCACTCTAAAAGGGTTTTGTACCAAGCCATTTTGTAGGCATCACTGGAAAGTCAAGCAGAAAAAAAAAAGCTTCAAGGAGGACTGAGGACACTCAGCTTGGAAGAAGCCATCAGGGTCACAGGGATACCTGGCATTACTGTTTATGGCTTTATTTAGTTATTTAATTGTTTTAGAATTCTCCTTTGAGGAATAAATTGTAAGTGTTCAAAAACAAATTCTGGGTTCTCAAGAAACATGAACAAGAAAATGTGTAATAATCTGTACCCTCAGACACCCTAATGGGACAGATTTTAAATAATTGAAGCAAATTAAAATTATGTGGTTTAAAATTAAAGAACAATTAGTGCATTATTAAAATAAAATTTGAGCCGGGCTCGGTGGCTCAGCCTGTAATCCCGCACTTTTGGGAGGCTGAGGTGAGTGAACTGCCTGAGACCGCAGGTTCGAGACCCGCCTGGGCAACTTGGCGAGACCTCATCTCTACAATAAATCAAAAATTAGCCGGGCAGCTGGGCTCGGTGGCTCAGCCTGTAATCCCGCGCCTTTGGGAGGCTGAGGTGAGTGGAATGCCTGAGCCCGCGGATTCGAGACCCGCCTGGGAAATTTGGCGAGACCTCATCTCTACAATAAATCAAAAAATTAGCCGGGTGTGGTACCGCGTGCCTGTAGTTCCAGCTACTTGGAAGGCTGAGGCGGGAGGATCGCCGGAGCCCAGCAGCTCGAGGCTGCAGTGGCCGCAAGCGGCCACTGCACTCCAGTCTGGGCGACTGAGACAGACTCCAACTCAAAAAAAAAAAAAAAAAAGTTAGCCGGGCGTGGTAGTGCACGCCTGTAGTTCCAGCTACTTGGAAGGCTGAGGCGGAAGGATCACCGGAGCCCGACAGGTTGAGGCTGCGGTGGCTGGGAGCGACCACTGCACTCCAGTCTGGGCGACAGAGTGAGACTTCAACTCAAAAAATAAATAAATAAATAAAAATAAAAATGAAATAAAATTTGAACTCACTACAAGTTAGCAGATAATTGGATTTGAAAAGGAGCAAGACTTTGGTTTAATACCATCTGGCAATTAAATTCACTTTGTAGACCTAAAGAAAAAATGGTCAAAAGTTCTGTGTAGAGGCATTTTAAAAATTTATTTCACTACTTTGCAAACAAGATTATATACTATGGAATATTAAATACCCAACTCCAGAGGCTTAACTCAGGACTATGAATACCAAACTCCCAATTATTGAAAACTTCTGAAATTCTTAGAAACTGAGACATTAACAAAAGAAAGAAAAAAAAAGAGAGAGCTCCAGAATGAGCACCAGCCAGACGAAAAGTAAACAAACCTATTGGCAGTTGCCACTGATGGCAAAGCTCCAGCCACCCAAAAGGGACCTGATAAGAATAAACCTGCAGCCAGGCTCGGTGGCTCAGCCTGTAATCCCGCGCCTTTGGGAGGCTGAGGTGAGTGGATTGCCTGAGCCCGCGGGTTCGAGATCCGCCTGGGCAGGCGAGACCTCATCTCTACAATAAAATTAAAAAATTAGCCGGGCATGGTAGTGCACGCCTGTAATTCTGGCTACTCGGAAGGCTGAGGTGGAAGGATCACTGGAGCCCAGCAGGTCGAGGTTGTGGTGGCCAGGAGCGGCCACTGCACTCCAGTCTGGGCGACAGAGTGAGACTCCAACTCAAAAAAATAAAAAATAAACCCGCTTAGGGGGATGGTATCAGCTGCTATGAATGTGGTCAATCTGGACACTTAAAGCACAATTGTTCTTGATGGCCTTAGCCCCCAGGACCTTGTCCAACACCCGGACTAAAAAGCCACTGAAAGAAATGGTGTGGCCTCTCCTGAAGGGGGGGAAACACCTAGCTCAGTGATGGTGGCTGTTAACTGAAGGGGGAGGGGCATGACCCAGTGCAGCGCTCTGTTTGCCATCACCCCAGAGAATCCTTGGGTCTGTATGAATGTGGCTTGGGTCCAAATTAATTTCTTGATTAATACTGAGCCTATGTTTTTAGCCCTTGTGCTCATACTGAACCTCTTTTTCCTGACACCTGTTCTCTAGTGGGAGTTAAAGGTGTTCCAAGAGTTAGATGTTTCATCTAACCTCTAATAAAAAGTTACCAAAAGGTTCATTCAAATTATGACTGTAAAAGGTTATCTATAAAAGGGTAAAAAGAAGGAAAGCAAAAAGCAAAGGAAAAATATAGAAAGCTTATTGGTGTACAAATAAGGTTTTAGTAAGAGAAAAAAGGAATATAAGAAAAAAAACTTTTTTATCTAAGAAGAGATCTTATATGGTAAATTTCTGTCCTATAATAAAGTAAATAGTTACCTGAAAATTTTAAAAAGGGGGTATAGGACAAAAATAGAAGTTTCAAACATGTCAAAAAGTGGTATAAACATGCAAAAAATGGTATGAGGAAAGTTTATGAAAAAATATATATACAAAAGAAATTCTATAAACAATCTAGACATAATAAAGTCCTTTCTGGATGCAAGTCTCCAAACATTTTCAGATTTCTCTTCAAATTTTATGTAAAATTCACTTGAGTGCTTGGTTCAAATTATAGTCTAAAACAACCTGTCAGCTACCACTATAGTCCAGAAATACATTAAAAACTTCAAAAGTTGGCACTTGTAATAAAGCCACAGAAATTAAAGTTTATCATCTAAATTATGCTAATAACTTTAGGTCTTGTGGCTTTTGTAAAAAAGGTGATCAGTCACCACCTAAAATTGTCAAAATGTATGCCTGACTTCACTTAATTGTTCTACTTATTGAAAGAGGGGCTTCCCTCATTTATTCCTTTTATTGAGCTAGAATCCAGTAATTTCATGCCCACATAACAGTCATACAAGGATTCCAGTCAGTGTCTGTAAGCAATGCCACTGCTGAAGCAGATCTGGATGCCTCAAGTCAGACAGGGAGAGATTTCGATCTCTGGCAAGGCAGGACTGCACCCATTATCAGCTCTGAAGAAGTTACAAAAAAATGGACATTCACCCTTCAGCACCCCATATGATTATGGGATCGAAAAATCTCTAAAGAATAAATAATTGAGGCAGGGTAGCTAGCACAGGCTAGACATAGATAAATTTCCCATAGGTAGGTTTTAGAAGGCATTCAAACATTTTAAAAATTATATTCTATTGCAGGCCAAGTAACAGCCTATGCCACCCCTCAGCAAATCCAAAGAAAACTCCATCAGATGTAGGACTAGGACAGTACAATCTTTCAATTTGTGGTTTAGCATAATAATCACTAGAAATCCTTTGAAGACACAAGAAAACTGAACACAGGTATTTGGTATTGCATCACTCATGATCCAAGTCAGTCCCTGAAATGGGATTCATTAACACTTTGAAATTGTTTAGCAGTAGGCCTTTTCCTACACCTCTGAAGGAAATGAGGCCACAGACATAGGTGCTCATAAGGAAATATGTTGTCCATTTGGGACAAATTTTAATCGCAGTTCATAAGCTTGCTTCCCTAGGAACTTCCTGGACCGTGGAAAACTCAGACATCCCAGGGGAGTAAGTGTTGCTCAAAATTGAAGAGAGGAAGAACCCAACCAATAGCTACAAGAAAAGAGAAAAGGACCCTAAGGATGGTCCTGTTCCTATACTAGTCTATAGAATTTGAATACCTAACTTCTCCATTATGACAAAACCCCTTTATGAAGCCTCAAAGTGGGGTGAACAGGAGCCTCTGCTAAGGGTAAAGGCCCAGAAACAAGCCTTTGAACAAATTAAACAGGCCCTCACCAATGCACCTGATCTGGGACTCCCAGATGTGACTAAGCCTTTCTTTTTATATGTGCATGAATGTGTTGGCACTGCAGTGGGGGCCTTAACTCAAATGCTAGAGTCATGGCATAGACCTGTGGCATATTTATCCAACTAGCTAGATTCTGTGACCCAGGGCTGGCCACCTTGTTTACAAGCCATGGCAGCGACAGCACTCCTGACAACAGAAGCTGACAGACTAACTATGGGACAACACCTAACAGTCAGGGTGCCTCATGTGGTAATAAATTTAATGAAATACAAGAGGCAATATTGGCTAACCAATGCTCAAATGGTCAGATACCAGGGAATACTCTGTGAAAAACCCATGCATTCGCCTAGAGGTGGTAAAGACCTTACTGTAGCAGGAAAAATAGAGAGATCGTGACACCGAGACTATTATAGGAAGTGGCACTTTATTACGCTGGCTAGCACAGCGGGCCCGAGAATTTAATGCATCCAAATCAAGCTCGAGCACCCCAGAACAGGAGATGTGGGGTCTTATACCCTCGTTTAGGTAAGGGAGGGGGGGTCGTGTTGAGTGATTACATACTTCCTTTGAAATCTTACAAGGTTGTACTCAGCAAAATCAGATTTTTCAAAGAACAAATGGTTTCCAGGAACTGCAGGCTTGTAAACTGTCAACTTCAGAAGGGGGGGTTTTGGATAAGTCTGTGAATTAGCCACTCTTTTTGCATATCCATTAAATGGCTAGTCTTTGGGCCATTTGGCCTTTCCCAAACAAAACCTGCCTGGGGCCCTGGCGGGTCTTTAAAGTTGCAACTTGCCTTTCAAAAGGAAATACCTTTAACTGCTATCAACTCTTTTCCTGCCCTGGGCCAGCTGCTGATCCTGAACCAGCTACATGTTTTTGTGTTTATTCACTCAATCATACAAGAAATATATTTGAGCATTTGCCACATCCTGCCACATTCCCCGCTTTGATGCTTGATCTTTTATGGATCTAAAGCATCATTATCCTTAATTTGGTGCATCAACATTATATGGGCCACAGTTTTTCATTCAACAACTATTTTCACAAACTCAGAAATGGCATTCATAATTATTGGGGCTATAGATCCAATAATATACTTAAATCCTCCCAGACCCGAGAACATGTTTTTAAACCAATTGCCAATTTTTATGCCTTGCCATTTTTTCACTGGGACATGGGCAAGTTTTTTTTTAACAACAGTCAGAGCTATTAAATTTTCCACATACACCTCTTTCTTCCGCCAGCAGGTAGTCCAAAGCTAAGCGGTTTTGATAAATAGCTGCACACATTTGGGTTGCTGCTGAGCAACAAGCTCAAAAGCCATGGCTGTTTGATTAGTTGTAATTTCTAAGACAGTTTGTAACCTGATAATGCGATTATAGGTGTGCAGCATTTCCAACTCCCATCTTGTGCCCATGTGGCTGGGCCATAAGTATTTATAATTCTCTGGGGTGGCCATTCATGATTTTTCCAAACCTGGGTCCCTCCTATATTAGGAACTTGATCAAGGGATCGAGCATCTCGGGTTTTGAGGCCTTCATAAAGAGGAATGCCTAGTTCATCCCCCCTTGGGTTAGGCAGAAGGAAAAATCCTGGCTGGATTATTCCTGTGTTACATGTGCCTTTTCATAAAACTGGGAGCTGGGCATATGCAACCTTTCCACATATTCAAAATAGCCCTTTAGTACACTGAGATTTAGTTGCATAAGCAGATGCCCAATACCAAACAGGCTTTGTTGGCCACCAGGTCTGGTGGGGTGAATTCCAGGATAATATTCTTTTGCAAGGAGTCTCTCCTACCCATTGAGTATAAGCAGAACCTGCTCTGCTTAAACAGTCTTCTCCAATTACTTTTGAGGAGAGGATCCATTTCTGGGGTACATTATCTGTTCTAATAGTCAAAGAATGGTTCCATTGGAGAAGTTGGTAAGCATTCAGCCTAGTTGCCTTCCAAGGCCACTCTTTAGTCATTAGTGCCCTTCCACATACCCAACAATTGGTGACATCAAGTGTCCGAGCTATATTTTCAGCCAAATTTATAAACAGATTTTGCCCTACTTCCCACGATTGAGGGAAGGGGGTTAGTTTTGACTGTTGGGCAGTCAGAGGAACTACTAATTGCAGTTTCTTTAATCAGCTTTTCAGCTTTGGGTGAGGGAGCAAAATTCCAACAAACCAAATTTGTGCTTCTGGGGGTGTTACAGGCTATGACATCAGCTTCAGTGTACTGGTAGCTTTGTTTTGATAATCCAGCAAAGTATAGCTGGCCATTATGGGTGCAGATATGTTTATCAGTATAACAAACTTCTGACTGGAATGAATAACGATGGAAAACCCTTAAGTCTGGCCAAATAGTTTCTATACATTTACATGTTGGGTATAAGGGGGAAGCGGTAGATACCCAGATTAGGTAGAAATACATAAAAGCACAAGTAAACTTCCTATCGTCAGAAAGGACGGAAATGCTAATGAAACCCTTTTCTAACATGATCAGTGGGGACAACTGTTAATTCTACAACAAATAAAGTTACAAATGGTTTAGCAAGTATGAAGATTGACAAAGCAAAACAAAGGCTTATCAGTAATGTCTGCTGGGTCCTTAAGCCGAATTCTCAATCTTCTGCCATGCATCGGTCAATCAGCTTCCAGTGTGTGAAGCAGAGCCTCAAGTATTCTCATGCTTCCGGAGCAGGGCTGGATAAATTAGTTCCACGTCCTTCGTTGGGCTCCGCGACTTTCCGAATGGTCAGCTTAAGGGGTGTTGCTGAATCTGCGGTGCACTCCCAGTCCTGGAAACCGGCTTAATTCTGCTATAATGGATCCAAGGAACTACTTCGACTACTTTGACTGTGGTCGGGGTAGATAAAAGAACAGTGAATGGTCCGCTCCAGAGGGGCTTTAGGGGTTGTACATTCCACTCTTTCACCCATACCATATCACCTGGCTTAAAAGAATGAGCATCATAGTTAAACTAATTGGCAATCGTTCTCTGACTTGACAATGGATGGCATTTAGGACTGAACCTAAGGCCTGCATTTGCTGTTTAGGGCAAGACATCCTAATTTCTTTAAGTCTCCCTGTATGCCCTTAACCAGAGGGGATGGCCACCCATAAGGAATTTCAAAAGGCAAGAAGCCTGTTTATTTTATTTAAAGGCCTATTTTGGGACCTTTTCCCCTAGCAGGGGCTTTTGTTTACCCCCCTTTGAGACTTGATAGAGAAGTTAGGCATTTCAATTCTCTAGACTAGTATAGGAACAGGACCACACTGAGGGTCCTCTTTTTTTTTCTTACAGTTGTTGATTGGGTCCTTCCTTTCTTCAATTTTTAGCAGCACTTACTCCCCTTGGATGTTTGAGTTTCTTCTGGTCCAAGAAGCGTCTAGGAAAATAAGCTCATAAACTGTGATTAAAATTTGTTCCAAATAGACAACATATTTTCTTATGAGCATTTACGTTTGTGGCCCCCCTTTCCTTTAGAGGCCTACCGTTAAACAATTTCAAAGGTTTAACAAATTCCATTTCAGGGACTTGGATCCTGAGTGATGCAATACCAAATACCTATGTTTAGTTTACTCATATCTCCAAAGGATTTCTAGTGATTATTATGGTAACCTGCAAACTGAAATACTGTACTGTCCTAGTTTTACATCTGATGGAGTTTTCCTTGGATTTGCCAAGGGGTGGGATAGGTTGCCCCTCGGCCTGCAGTAGAAATGTTTGAATGCCTTTTAAAACCTACCTATAGGAGATTTATTTATGTCTAACCTGTGCTAGCTACCCTGCCTTAATTATTTATTCTTTAGAGATTTTTCGATTCCATAATCATTTGGGGTGCTGAAGGTCCATCTTCTGTAATTTCTTCAGAGCTGATAATGGGTGCAGTCCTGCCTAGCCAAAGATCGAAAACTCTCCCTGTCTGACTTGAGGCGTCCAGATTTGTTTTAGCAGTGGCATTTTTTGCAGGCACTGTCTGGAATTTTTGCATGATCATTATGTGGGCATGAAATTACTGAACTTTAGCTCAATAGAAGGAATAAAGTCAGGCCTACATTTTAACAATTGTAGGCAGTGGCTGATTACCTTTTGTACAAAAGCTACAAGGCCTGAAGTTATTAGTATAACTTGAATGATAAACTTTAATTTCTGTGGCTTTATTACAAGTACCAGCTTTTGTATTTCTAGACTATAATGGTAGCCTGACAGATTGTTTTAGACTATAATTTGAACTAGGCACTTAACTAAATTCTATATAAAATTTGAAGGGAAATCCAAAAATGTTTGGAGACTTGCATTCAGAAAAGACTTTATTATGCCTAGATTGTTTATAGAATTTCTTTTGTATGTATTTTTTTTAACTTTCCTTATACCATTTTTGCTCTCCTTTTTAAAAATTTTCATAAGTATTTACTTTATTATAGGACACAAATGTACCATATAAGATTTTCTCTTAGATAAATATATATATATTTTTATATTCCTTTCTTTTTTTGTTTTCTTGCTAAAAACCTTATTTGTATGCCAACAACCTTTTTACATTTTTCCTTTGCTTTCCTTTTCATTTATTTATAGATAAGCTTTTACAGTCATAATTTGAATTTACCTTTTAGGAACTGCTAGGTGAAACATTTAGTTTTTTTGGAACACCTTTAATTCCACCAGAGAGCAGGTTTTAGGAGGAAGAAGTTCAGTATGAGCACAAGGGTTAAAAAACTTAGCCTCAGTATTAATTAAGAAATTAATTTGGACCCCAGTCATATTTATATAGACCCAAGGATTCTCTGGGTGGATGGCATGCAGAGTGCTGCGCTGGGCCGGCCCCTCCCCCTTCAGTCAACAGCCACTATCAACAAGCTAGGTGTTTCCTCCCCCTTTGGGAGAGGCCGCACCATCTCTTTCAGTGGTTTTTTAGTCCAAATATTGGACAAAGTTCTGGGGGTTTAGGCTATTAAGAACAATTGTGCTTTAAGTGCCCAGATTGACCACATTCATAGCAGCTGATACCATCCCCTTAGCAGGTTTATCCTTATCAGG
>NW_007249715.1:38188-43104 GCF_000164805.1 Carlito syrichta | reverse complement strand
CCTTAATGTTTCAGTTTCTAAAGAACTTCAGAGACTTTTCTATAATTGGGAGTTTGGTATTCCTAGTCCTGAGTTAAGCTCTGGAGTTTGGCATTTAATATTCTATAGGATATAATCTTGTTTGCAAAGTAGTGAAATAAAAATTTTTTTTTTTTTTGAGTTGGAGTCTCACTCGGTTGCCCAGACTGGAGTGTAGTGGCCGCTCCCGGCCACCGCAGCCTCGACCTGCTGGGCTCTGGCGATCCTTCCGCCTCAGCCTTCCGAGTAGCCGGAATTACAGGCACGCGCTACCAGGCCCGGCTGATTTTTTGATTTATTGTAGAGATGGGGTCTCGCCAAGTTGCCCGGGTGGGTCTCGAACCCGCGGGCTCAGGCAATCCACTCACCTCAGCCTCCCAAAGGCGTGGGATTACAGGCTGAGTCACCAAGCCCGGCTTGAAATAAAATTTTTTTAAATGCCTCTGCATACAGAACTTTTGACCATTTTATTTTTCCTTAGGTCTACAAAGTGAATTTAATTGCCAGATAGTTTTATGCTTTTCCAAATCTTATTATCTGCTAACTTGTAATGAGTTCAAATTTGACTTTTTTTAAATAATGCACTTTTTATTATGAAACCACGTAATTTTAATTTGCTCCAATCATTCAAAACCAGTCCTATCGGAGTATCCAAGGACACAGACCACTACACACTCTGTTGGTCACATTTCTTGAAAACCCAGAATTTGCTCTGAACACTTGTAATTTATTTCTCAAAGGAGAATTTTAAAAACAAACAAATAACTAAATAAAGTCATAAACAGCAATGCCAGGAATTCCTGGAACCCTGATGCTTCTCCCAGACTGAGTGTTCTTAGCTTTTCTTGAAGCCCTTTTTTTTTTTCTTTTGCTTTACAACTTTCCAATGATGTCTACAAAAACGGCCTGGTTCAAAACCTTTTAGAGTGAATGGACCACAAAGATGTAAAATGATCTGTTCCTACATATTCCTAACTATGAACAGGCAAAATTGTCAAAAATCCTCATGCATTACTAAACAGCAGCCTTAGTCGTAAGATGTGGACAATTAAATGAGCATAGCCCAAAAACGCAAGCATTAGTGTTACTTAGCATTACAATATAAAGTAGGGACTCAGCATACATTACAAGACTCTAAGAGACTTCCCAACAGTTTTACAGGGACAAGCAGTTGATTACGATCTTAGGCAAGGCCTAAACCTTTAGAAACGAACTTACTTTCAACTAACCTGGCTTTTAGCATTTGAAAACGAGAACAGCCTAGTCATTCCCTTAGTTGCCAGAGAAAGATTAGCTCCAAGTTGCCTTTAGTTGCCAGAGAAAGATTAGCTCCAAGGCTAGCATTAACTTACACTGAGTTAACAAAAGGTTAAGTAGTATATAAGAGACATTTCTCCATTTCTTTACAGGTGGATTAGAATGAGCCCCTTCAGAATTTACGAAGGAGAACACAGGCTAAGGAAGGGAGGGGATGTGGTCCCCAGAAAGAATTTAAGATAACTGGTAACACTTCTTATACACAACAGGCAATTTTTCCACAACTTTAACAACAAAAGGCAGAAATTTTAACAACGCCAACGGGTTGGGAGAAAACACCACACAAACAAAGGGAGACATAAAATGACATCAAGAAATATGCACCAATCAAGTTTTTAAAAGACCACATGTCCCATCAAACAAGAAGCATAATAACTCAACCAGCTTTTTAGCAGATTTAAAGTGACAGACACACATAAATAAGAGAATGAAGGGTATGGGAAACATCCGCTTTGTGCCCCTCCAGTCATACTCCTCATGAAGATATCTCAGACACCTCTTAGCAATTGGTAGGTTGGTACACCCCCAACGCAGACTAACTATGCGGAGCCCTCCTGCCGTCCGTCTCATTCACACACAAGCACACAGCACGTTCATCAACTCTCCGTCCTAATCCTAGGAGTCTACGGGTTCATCTTCAGACAGTGTTTCCTTCCGCTGCCTTTCAGCCCTTTCCTTCAGGCTGGAAGATTACTAGCGGGCTCCGGGAGGTGATCAAGCTCCCCTTCTGCCATCCATTGGCAGGCCTATGCAAAGGTCTTTAATCCTACCCTTTCCATTGGGTGGGCCTTCTGTCCTTTCCGTCAGGTGGTCGTCCTTGTGCCAGTTCCTTGCCTCTTGGGTTCCTGTTGTGCTTTCATGGTCCGAGCTTCAGTGCTCCAGGAGGGGCCTCCCTCCTACGGATCAAAAGGTCTGTTGCGCACCAGGTGAGATTGCCCTTCCCATTGCCCTGGAGGTCGTACCCCGATGACAAAGGAGGTGGAACACACCGTCTCCAATCTCCATTTCCCGGCCAATGCACCAGAAATGTAGCAGGAAAAATAGAGAGATCGTGACACCGAGACTATTATAGGAAGTGGCACTTTATTATGCTGGCTAGCACAGCGGGCCGAGAATTTCATGCATCCAAATCAAGCTCGAGCACCCCAGAACAGGAGATGTGGAGTCTTATACCCTCGTTTAGGTGGGGGGGGTCGTGTTGAGCGATTACATACTTCCTTTGGAATCTTACAAGGTTGTACTCAGCAAAATCAGATTTTTCAAAGAACAAATGGTTTCCAGGAACTGCAGGCTTGTAAACTGTCAACTTCAGAAGGGGGGGTTTTGGATAAGTCTGTGAATTAGCCACTCTTTTTGCATATCCATTAAATGGCTAGTCTTTGGGCCATTTGGCCTTTCCAAACAAAACCTGCCTGGCACCCTGGCGGGTCTTTAAAGTTGCAACTTGCCTTTCAAAAGGAAATACCTTTAACTGCTATCAACTCCTTTCCTGCCCTGGGCTAGTGATTGCCATGAGGCCAGCTGCTGATCCTGAACCAGCTACATGTTTCTGTGCTTATGCACTCAATCATACAAGAAATATATTTGAGCATTTGCCGCATCCTGCCACATTACTACCCATAAAACCAGGATAGCCAGACCACGATTGCATTAAAATCATAAATGAAGTGTTCTCTAGCCGTCCAGATTTAACAGACCAGCCCCTCGGGGACTCTGAGGTCAAATACTTCACGGACGGGAGCAGTTTCATACAGGAGGGGTAATGCTTTGTAGGCTATTTGGTGGTAACTTTAGAGGAAACCCCTGCTAATAGGAACTTCAGCTCAGGGAGCAGAACTCATTGTGGGGACAACAGACCAGCATTTGTAGCCGAGGCAGTACAGTTACTGACTAAAGGACTGCAAATCAAATCCTACAGCCTACAGGGCACAAAGTTCAGGAAAGGTGGAGTGAATGAACCAGACCTTAAAATCACAACTAAGTAAGTTATGCCAAGAAACTCATTTAGTTTAGGTTCAGCTTCTGCCAATAGTCCTTCTAATGGTAGGGTGTAGTCCCACCAAACAAATAGATTTCTTGCCTCTTATTAAAGACATACAGGGAGATTTAAAGGAGTTAGGAAATCTTACTCTAAAACAGCAAATGCAAGCCTTAGGTTCAGTCCTAAATGCCATCCATTGTCAAGTCAGAGAGTGATTGCCAATTAGTTTAACTGCCTACGCCCATTCTTTTAAGCCAGGTGATATGGCATGGGTAAAAGAATGGAATATACAGCCTCTAAAGTCCCTCTGGCGGGGCCCATTTACAGCTCTTAACACTCTGGAAAGTCACCGAGGCCGATGGAAAACCTGGAATGGATTTCTCAAGCCCTGATCTAGAAGTCTGAGGATATTTCGACCTTGCTTCAGCCACACACCAGAGGCTGGCTGATCTACACAAGGCAGCTTAAGAACTCAGCAGACCTTACTGATAAACCATTGTTTTGCTTTGTCAGCCTTTGTATTTGCCAAGTGCTATACTGTCTGTTGTTTTATTTGCTATAGAACTGACTTTATTTGCTATAGGACTGAATTGCTATGGAATTGAACATGCTGGGAAAAGTTCTCACTAGCATTTCTGTTCTTTTTCATAACAAAAAGCTTGCCTATGTCCCAGTACAAAAATGGCATGGCATAAAAATTGGCAATTGATTTAAAAACATGTTCTCGCGTCTGGAAAAATTTAGGTACTAAAAGGACAGACCGAGAGCCGAAAGCCATTTTTATCTTATCCCTAAACCTTAATACAATGATGAGAAAAAATAGAAGCAATGTTTTGGAGAAATGCATACTTTAGGTACAATTAACTTTGCCGACATTGTCTTTTCAGAAACGGATCTCCTGGTGCCAGGTATCAGCAGCAATCAATCTTGCCTAGAGTAAAGGGAATTTACAAGGCCTAAGACATCATGCATTGGGCAAGAATTATAAAAGTCACAAAACTTGTAATTACAAAAGTTATAACCAATCAGAGGGGGAGCAGGTAGGGATTCGATCTTCCAGTAAATTAGGCACTTGTCTACAGGGAAGTCAAGGATCCCCCCCAAGACACTCACTGGGAATGCATGGGAGATAGGGGGAGGTGCACCCTCCATCAGCTCTAAGGAATGTCATTCCAGAGGGTGCAGGAGCACTGGAATCCTGTCTTATCCCCTCTGCATGATCCCAGTAACTATGAACTCCATCTAAGTATGTGGAAACAGTTGTTAAACAAAAAAACTGTGACCCACACAATGTTAATGCACTAAATTAAAGACGATGCTCTTAACCCATGAAGGGTCGAGCATCAAAGGGGGGAACATGGCAGAGAGGGGCTGATAACAGTTAAAAGTATTCCTTTTAAAGATCAATCTAGCCGGGCTCGGTGGCTCACCCTGTAATCCTGCGCCTTTGGGAGGCTGAGGTGAGTGGATTGCCTGCGCCCGAGGGTTCGAGACCCTCCTGGGCAGCAAGACCTCATCTCTACAGTAAATCAAAAAAATCAGCCGGGCGTGGTAGTGCACGCCTGTAGTTCCAGCTATTCGGAAGGCTGAGGCGGAAGGA
>NW_007249715.1:31614-38168 GCF_000164805.1 Carlito syrichta | reverse complement strand
AAAAAAAAAAAAAAAAAAAAAAAAAAAGATCAATCTGCAAGCTCTGAAAACCTGCTAGACAGGTTTTGCTTGAGAAAACCAAATAGCCAATTATGGCTTTCCTGGAAATGCAAGATAGTAACCAATTCACAACCTTAACCCAAATCTTCTCTTTGTGAAGTCATGGGTTTACAACCCCTGCTTGTTATGCATATCCTGGAGACCATTTGTTCTTTGAAAATCTGGTTTTGCTGAGTACAACCTTGTGAATTCCAAAGAAAATGTATCATCACTCGACCTGACCCCCTCCCTTACCAAAGCTAACTGGGAGTGTTAGCCTGCTGAGTCAAGCCATCGCTAATAAAACTGCTACTTCCTAAAATAGCCTCAGTGTCACCCGCTCTTCCCGCTACAAAACCGTGGGTGCGTCAGGGCTTCCCTGCACAGCAGTGACTTGCTTCCTGCTGTGAGAACTGCCTCCTTCCTTCACACTCCTGGCCGAGTTCCCCAAAACAAGCCCAGCACAGCACTGCCCGAAGTTGGGGTGGTTCTGATCACCCATGACTTGATTGATGGGGTGTTTGGAATAAGCGCTACAGGCTATGGCGTGGGACGTGGGTGTACTTGCCTTCCTTTGTTAGTTGGTGGACTATGTGGCCTGAGGCTGTTGTTGCAAAGCAGGAGGTAATTGACAGGGGACAGCCTTGGAGACAGACCAGATCTGAGCCATCCTGCCCATTGGCTACTTGTATGACCTGGGGCCGGTCCTCTTGACTTCCTGAGGCTTTGTTTTGCGTTTATCTTTTAATATAGAAGTGGGGTCTTGCTAAATTGCCTAGGCTGGTCTCGAATTCCTGGCCTCAAGCGAGCCTTCTGCCTTGGCCTCCCAAAGTGCTGGGATTACAAGCATGAGCCACCATGACGGCCAAATTGGTTTCTTCTCTGATTAATGGGGATCATCCTGGGCCACCAGTACTTTGGGAGGCCGGAACGAGAGGACTGATGGAGCTAGGAGTTCCAGACCCGCCTGGGCAACACAGCGAGACCTCATCTCTAAAAAAGATTTAAAAATTAGCCAGACGTGGTGGCGCACCAGTAGTTCCAGCTACTCAGGAGGCTGAAGTAGGAAGATCACCTGAGCCCAGGAGTTCAAGGCTGTGGAGAACTGTGATGCATGATTGTGCCACTGCACTCCAGCCTGGCGACAGAGTGGGACTCTGACTCAAGAAAACAAAACCCCACTGGGCTGTCACAGGTCTAAGTGAAGACCGGAGGCTTCCAAGCCTGGGAGCAGTGCCTGGGCTCAGGGCTGCCTGTGACGGGGCGGCACGGTGAGCACTCAGGACATCAGAGTGGCCCTCCCGGCCCTCTTCCCTCTGAGTGAGGGAGTCTGCAGAATCAGTGTCCTTGTTCCCATTCACTCTGGAGTTCCTCCTTCTTTTCTTTTTTTTTTGAGTTGAATCTCACTCTGTCACCCAGGCCGGAGTGCAGTGGCACGCTCACAGCCACCGCAGCCTCGACTTGCTGGGCTCTGGTGATCCTTCCACCTCCGCCTTCCACGTAACTGGAACTACAGGTGCACGCTACCACACCCAGCTAGTTTTTGTGATTTACTGTAGAGACGAGGTCTCACCAAGTTGCCCAGGCTGGTCTCGAACCCCTGGACTTAAGCAATCCTCTCCCCTTGGTCTCCCAAAGTGCTGGGATGACAGGCTTAAGTTACCACACCCGGCTTGGAGTTCCTCTTTCTAAACTTTACTGAGCACCTGCTATGTGCAAGGGATTTCAGTGTAGGGAGGCCGGGGGCAATTGAGTCTGGCATCCCAGTCACCTCACCCCTCATGGCTGATCCTCCCTCTTGCCCTGGAATCTGGGACCCCACGCCCCAAAGGCTCAGTGTAGACAGGCTCAAGGGGGCCCCCTGCTGGTGAGCAGATTCCACAGCCACCCACGCCTCCCCCAGCAGTCTAGGGGATTCATGCTTGTGCTTGGATTCTGCCCTCTTTATTTTCCAGCTGAAAACTCAAGGGGAAAGCCTACATCTCAGAAGACAGTGGACGATGTGGACTGCTGTGTCCAGAGGCTGGGGTTCGCAGGTGCCATCCTGCAAGGAGGCCCTTGCAAAGGCCACCCAAGACACTCAGATCCAGCGTATGCACCCGAGAGGGCGGCTCCCAACACATGCTTCTGGTGGGGGGGTTGGGACCATCAGCTCCCCTCGGGGAACCCTGGGCCTCACAAGCCCCCCAGAATGGGAAGGGGAGCCCATGGAAAGCAGCCGGAACCTGCTGTGTGTCCAGCAGCATGGCCAGGCTGAGGCCTGTGTGGCAGAGACTTTGGAGGTGGCTAGTTTGGGGGGTGGTTTTTGAGTTGCTGTCTCACTCTGTTGCCCAGGCCGGAATGCAAGGCCATGCTCACGGCCACTGCAGCCCCACCTTGCTGGGCTCAGGTGATCCTTCCACCTCAGCCTTCCAAGTAGCTGGAATTACAGACACACACCACCGCACCCAGCTAGTTTTTGTGATTCATTGTAGAGATAAGGTCTCACCAAGTTGCCCAGGCGGGTCTCGAACCCCTGGGCTCAGGCAGTTCTCTCGCCTCGGCT
Source organism: Carlito syrichta (assembly GCF_000164805.1). NCBI lineage: Eukaryota > Metazoa > Chordata > Mammalia > Primates > Tarsiidae > Carlito > Carlito syrichta. The sequence continues at coordinate 35,584 of NW_007249715.1, read as the reverse complement.
TCCCAAAGTGCTGGGATGACAGGCTGAGCCACAGCACGTGGTCAGAAGTGGCGTTGAGCGAGGCGGCAAACATCTTGGGCAAGGGCAGGGCCTGAGTGGCCTTCCTTTCCGGAGGGGCCCCTGGCCAGGCAGTCTCCCGACTCAGGGTCACGGGTGGGGGAAGGCGAAGGGTCTCCATGCCACTGGGGAGCAGGGTGTCCCCAGAGAGTTTCTCAGCAGTGGCAGGCAGTGCCTTCTTTCTGTGTCTGGAGCACATGCAGGTTTTCCAGTGCCTCCTGGCATTGCGTGCTGAGTATTCTGGCCCTGCCGAGAATCCTGCCAAGGAGCTGGGTTGTAGGCGCTGGTGAAGGAGTCTGAAGTCTTAGGTAGTCTGGGGCTGGCTCAGGCCAAATCTCAAACTAAAGGAAAGAGAAGACAGGCCGTGCACTGAGGCCCAGAGGAGGGGCCCTTGCTGTCTCCTGAATTTGCTGGGAGCCCCCGTGACGGCCCCTGGCCCTCATAAAAGGGCAGCTCCCTACCCACCCCACCTGCCCCCTTGGGTGAGAGTGGCAAGTATGGTTTGATGGCTTCCTGCACCCGCGGCTGTCAGGCATGCAGCAGGTGCTAGGCCTGGCCGGGTTACCCAGAGAGTGGAAAGTGTCTGAGAGTGCTCGTGGGAGACTTGAGCTTCGGCACACAGTGGGTGCGTTGGGAGCTCAGAGAATGCAGCTGACTCACAGTGGGGCTGGCGGGGGCTCATGGGGCGAGAGCTGAGGCCTGGAGGGTGAAGAGGAGGGATCCGGGTCATGAGCACGGCAAGGACCTTTGGAGGGTTCTGGAACACCCAGCGACCTGGCTGACTCCTCGCCACAGGCAGAAGGAGCCAGCCCTGCCCCTGGATGTCAGGCTCACCCCGAGCCTGGACCTCTGCAGTTTAGGGGTCATGGCCCCCGGGGCTCCCTGTGCAGACTCTGCGGTCAGTTGCCATCGGGGCAAGGTGGAGACCCCTCTTCCTCTCCAGCCTCCTTTCCTCCTTTCTTTTCCTGGGGTCACCGTGTGGGTGGGCTCGTCCTTGCAGCTTGCGTCATCAGCCCAGTTTCCAAGGCCCTGTGGTTTGTGTCTGCTATTGTCAAACCGTGCTGCACTGAGAGCTTCATCTCCTTAAGAGTGTCTGTCTGGTCGGGCTCAGTGGCTCAACCTGTAATCCCAGCACTTTGGGAGGCCAAGGTGAGTGGATTGCCTGAGCCTGCAGGTTCGAGACCCGCCTGGGCAACTTGGCGAGACCTCATCTCTACAATAAATCAAAAAATTAGCTGGGAGTGGTAGCGCACGCCTGTAGTTCCAGCTACTTGGAAGGCTGAGGCTGAGGGTTCGCCGGAGCCCAGCAGATCGAGGCTGCGGTGGCCGGGAGCGGCCACTACACTCCAGTCTGGGTGACGGAGTGAGACTCCAACTCAAAAAAAAAAAGAGTGTCTTTTTTTAACTACAGTGTTCATAGTACGGTGTGTGTGACTCTATTGTCATGCCTAATGCAGGTGCTTGGTAAATATATTTTTAGTTAAAAACTGTGTAATTGTGGCGAAAAACAACACAAACTTTACCATGGTAACCATTTTCTCAGTACACAGTTTAGTAGTGTGAAGTACATTCATAGTGTTGTGTAACCAACTCTGGAACGTTTGATATCTTGCCAGATTGAAACTCTGTTCCCATTAAATAACCCAGGACCCCCTTCTCCCAGTCCCTGGAAACCACCAGGCTGCTTTGTCTCTGTGGATTTGACTACTTTGGTTTCTTCAAATAAGTGAAATCCTATAGTCTTTATTTTTTTGTGACTGGCCTGTTTCACGCAGCATAACGTCCTCAAGGCTCGTCCATGTGCGGCGTGTGCCAGCGTTTCCTTCCTTTTTGAGGCTGGAGAACACTGATTGTGTGGATGGACCCCATTTTGCTTACTCATCTGTCAGGGGATAAGGCTGCTGTGAGTATCAGTGTGTGCATATGTGTGGGAGACGCCACTTTCATCTTCGAGGATATAGACCCAGAAGTTGCATGCGGGAGCACGTCATTCCATCTCCAGCTTTCTGACGACGGCCACAGTGTTCTCCACATCCCTGGGCCGCCTGCATTCCCCAGCAGTGCGTGGGGCTCCGTGTCTCCACGTCCTCGCCAACACTGGCTCCTTTCTGTTTTGAATGCAGCCATCCCGATGAGTCGGCGATGGCATCTCAGTGTGGTCATGATTCGCATTTGCCTGATAGCTGGTGTCATCAAGCATCTTCTTCACGTGTTTATTGGCCATTTGTGTATCTTCTTTGGAGAAATGTCTCTTTGAGTCCCTTGCCTATTTTTGAATCCAGTTGCTTGTTCTTTTGTTCTTGTTACACTATGGAAGTTCTTTATATATCCTGGATAGTAACTCCTCATCAAATGTGAGATTTGTGATATTTTCTCCCATTCCATGGGTTGACTTTTCCCCCTGTTAATAGCATCCTTTGATGAAATTCAATTTGCCTATTTTTTCTTTTCTTGCTTGGGCACTTGGTGTCATAGCCAAGAAATCATTGCCAAATCCCAGTCCTGAAGCTCCCCCCATGTTTTCTTCTAAGAGTTTTATAGTTCTAGTTCTTACATTTGAGTCTCTGGTCCACTATTGAGTTAATTTTATTTTTTTATGGCAAAAGGGTCCAATTTCCTTCTCTTGCATGTGGATATCTAGTTTTCCCAGCACCACTTAGTGGAAAGACATTCCTCCCCATTGAAGGGTCTTGGCATCCTTGTCAAAATCATCTGACCACATGTGTGAGGGTTTATTTCTGGGCTCGTTATTATATTCCACGGACCAGTCTTTCTGCCAGAAGCACACTGTTTTGATTACTGTAATACTTTGCAAACGTTTTGAAATTGGGAAGTATGAGACGTCCAACTTTGTTCATCTTTTTCAATATTGTTTTGGTCATTTGGGGTCCCTTGAGATTCCTATGCATTTTAGGATGGATTTTTCTATAGTTGCAAAAAAAATGCCTCTGGGATTCGCGTAGGGAGTCGACTGGGCTTGCAGATCACATTGCAAAGTGTCGACATCTTAATGATATCAAGTCTCCTACTCCTTAAACTCAGGATGCCTTTACATGTATTCATGCCTTTGATTTGTAGTTTTTAGTGTTCAAGTCTTTGCCTCCTCATTAAGTTGATTCCTAAGTATTTTATTCTTTTTGATGCTCTTGTAAATGAAATGTTTTCTTTTCTATATCAAGACAGGGTCTCATTATGCTGCCCAGCTGGGGCAAGACCATACCTCCCTACAACCTCGACCCCCCAGCCTCAAATGATCCTCCTGCCTCAGCCCCCTGAGTAGCTGGGACTATAGAGGCACACTCCATGCCCGACCCATTTTTTTTTTTTTTTTCGTAAATGTGGTCTCACTATGTTGCCTAGGCTGGTCTTAAACTTCTGTTCTCAAGTGATCTTCCCAGTTCAGCCTCCCAAGTAGCTGGCATTACCAGTATGTACTGGAATTGTTTTCTTAATTTCCTTTTTGGATTGTTCTTGTTATTGTGTATAAGTGCAACTGAATTTTGGGGGTTGACTTTTTATCCTGCAACTTAGATTCATTTGTTAGTTCTCACAGCTTTTTTGCGTGCAGTCTTTAGGATTTTCTAGATATCGGGTCACGTCATCTGTGAACAGAGACAGTTTTACTTCTTCCTTTCCAATTTGAATGCCTTTTCTTTTTTCTTACTTGCTCTGGCTAGGACTCCCAGTACTGTGTTAAATAGAAGTGGGTAGGCATCCTTGTCTTATTCCTGATCTTAGAGGAAAAAGTTTTCAGTTTTCTTGTCATTGAGCATGATACTAGCTATGGGTTTTCCATCTGTGGCCTTTAAGAGGAGACCCCCAAAAGCCTGGAATTTATTTATTAAAAAATGGGTATTAGCCAGGCTCGGTGGCTCAGCCTGTAATCCCGCGCCTTTGGGAGGTTGAGGTGAGT
>NW_007249715.1:24792-31485 GCF_000164805.1 Carlito syrichta | reverse complement strand
GCAGGTCAAGGCTGCGGTGGCCGGGAGTGGCCACTGCACTCTAGTCTGGGCGACAGAGTGAGACTCCAACTCAAAACAAACAAACAAACAAACAAACAAAAAATGGGTATTTATTCCTGCATGTTTAAAATTTAGTCACCTTCAAGGTACTCTCCATTTGATGCAGTCCACCTATCAAGATGCTTTTTCCACTGCTCAAAGCAGTTTTTGAACTTGTCGATTTTGATGCTTTTTAGTGCTTCTGCCGTTTTTTGTTTCATTTCTTCCACATTGGCAAAACATTTCCCTCTGAGGGCTTTTTTCACCCAGGGAAACAAAAACAAGGCACTCGGGTGAGATTGGGTGAATAGGGAGGGTGGGGCACGGTGGTCATGATTCTTTTTGGTCAAATACTGCTGAATACTCAGTGTGGTGTGGGTATACTCATAAATCACCCACCATGAAAAGGGCAAATGCACTGAAAGAATCTCAAAAAAAAAAAAAAAATGCACTGAAGCCGAACACAGTCTCTCACAACAGCACTAGCTGACACACTGATGCCAATGGGGTCCTAGAACACCTACCTAGCAGGGGAAGCCTGTCCTTCAAAGGGCCCACCCTCCAAAAGATAATTCTGGTTTTGGGGGGGTTTCTTTTTGTGTTATGTTGAGGTTGTTCCCTTCTTCTAATTTGAGTGTTTTTAATATGAAAGAATACTGAATTTTGTTAAGTGCTTTTTCCGTATCAACTGAAGTGATCCTGTGTTTTTCTCCTCATTCTGTTAATGTGGTATATTACACGGATTTTTATGTGTTAACCATCCTTGCATGACAGGAATAAATCCCCCTTGATCATGGTGCATAATCCTTTTATTATGCCTTCAAGTTCTCTCTATTAGTATTGTGTTGAGGACATTTGCATCTGTATTTATCAGGGCTGTGGCCCCTCATTTTCTGCAGTATCCTTGTCTGACTTTGGCATCATAGTCATGCTGGCCTTGCAGAGTGAGCTTGGAGGCACTTCTTCCTCAGTGTTTTGGGAGAGTGTGAGGAGGGCTGGTATTGATCATTGCTTTCCTATCTCATGAATGTCTCTTATCATGATTTCTCTTTTCCGCTTTCCTTGGCTCATACCGGAAATCAGCCAACTTTTCCCATAACAGCAGGGCTGTGGGCACAGATTCTCAGGAGGTAACTTCACAGGGCTCTCTAGACACTTAGCTTTGGCAGATGTTGAGGGTGTGTGGTGGTCTTTGGGCCTCTTTTTCTCTTTCTTAGTAAGTACTCCTTTGCACGTGACATTGTTCTGGTTTGACTCTTAGCTCCTCGGATAACAGTTGAGTGCTTGTCCTTCCTGGAAGAGAAAGGGACTGATTTCCCCTCCAGGAGAGATGACAGAGGCCAACCCCATGGGGTAATGTGCCTGCTGGTCAGGGCAGCTTCCCACACTGTGGCAGGGAGCCGGGGCCACAAAGCCCCGGGCACACAGGCGGGTGCAGGCAGTCGCCAGGCTGCAGCCAGGTCGCAGCTCCTGGGCACCACAGGCACCCCAGATGCACAGGCTGAGGAGCAGTGCAAGGTTCCCCTAAACCAGGTCCTCCCACCATCGCTGTCCCTGCCCAGAGGAGGGCTGAGGAACACAGGCTAGAACGGGACGAGGGCCTCCTTGTGGCCAGGGTCTGGGCCCAGCCTCACACTCGCCACCCAGGACAGAATGGGGTCCTAGAGGAAGACCCGGCGGGAGGGCTCTGTCCTGGGCAGGCCGGCTGAGCCTTCTTGAGGGCCCTGCAGTCGCCAGCTGCTGAGGGGACAGACACAAGGCCCGGGCCTCCCACTGGGCCCTGTTTCTCTTGGGCAGGCTCCCCCCAGTGCCTCGGCCTCAGCAAGAGGCACTCCGGACCCTGGGAAGTCCTCTGCAGAGCCAGCAGGCCGCAGCTGTGCCCAGGACCCCGGAGCCAGCAGACTTCAAGGGCCTCATCAAGAGGAAGCCAAGCTGGACGCTACTCGGGCCCACAGCCAGCGCACACCAGCACAGTCCTTCCCGGGGCACACGGGCCCTGTTTCCAGGCCTCCAGCCCCACCGCAGACGGGGGGCGCCAACTTGCTGCCAGGCACGGCGGCATGGCGAGCTCCTCCAGCCTGCTGGCTGTGGAGCTGTCAGCAGCATCAGCTCATCGCCTGCCGCATTGCCGTTGGTGCCCAGAAGGCCGGTGGATACACCTGTGTGGCAGATGCACTGTGAGGGCCCGCATGTATGTGTGAGACGCACACAAGGCCCGCCCAGCAGCAGGGTCCCATGCCTCCACGCCAGGCTCCTGGACCCCAGGGTCCTGGCTCTGAACTCTCCTTGGGGGGGGGAGACTGAGCCGGTGTGTGCCTCATCCTCCACTCAAAGGGCTGCGATGCCAGCTCTGCCTCTGTGTCCCTTGGCTGAGGGGACCCCAGGAGCCGTGTGTCCCAGGGAGGGGGCAGAAAGCCTGGGGCCCCAGCTGGCTCTACAGCCCCTGGCCAGGGAGCAGGGATGGGTTCTTCTGCGTATCACTTTTTGGGAGCAGGGACAATCACTGAGGGTCAGGTGAGAGGCATGGAGAAGAGGCTTTGCAGCTAAAAGCAAGGCCAGTATTGCTCTGCACTCACGGTGGCTGCCACCCCTGTAGAGGGGACTTTCTAAGCAAGAGATAGTCTGGGAGGCCCTTCCCAGCTCTGGGGCCGTCAGGCTTAGGCTGGGAGCCCCCAGGAGCCTCCAGGCCTCGTGCCCACAGTCAGAGGTCTAGTGAGGACAGGTGGGATACAGTTTACAGGGTGTGTCCCCTCAGCTGGCCGTGGTCTGGCCTGACGAGGCCCTTCGCGGCAGGACCAGCCCCACTGGGGCCTGGACCCGCGGTGGTGCCAGAAGTCCAGAGTGAGCCTGCAGAGACCAGCATGCGCGGAGACACTGTCCTTGCTGGCCAGCTTGATCCTGGAGACGTCGCTCTTCACAGGAGGCAGATCAAGGTTAGGACAACTCTCCGCAGGCAGGGATGCACTGTACAGCTGGGAGGTCTGTGGGTCACACGGGGCTGGCAAGCTTGAATGGGCCGTCCCCTCGGGTGCCCTGCTCAGGGACGCAGGCCTCAGCCACGGGACCCTTCTGCTCGCTTGCAGGCTGGGGTGGAGGATAGAGGTTCAGCTCCACCAGCAGAGTTAAGAGCCCCGAGTGCATCTGGCCCAGCACCAGCAAGAACATGTCACGAGCAACATCTTTGGCCAGCAAGAGGCTGCCTCAGGGGGCACCAAGGCCCCACACCTGCCCATCGAAGGTCACCACAGGCTAGGTCCCGGCCACAGTGTGGTCTGAGGAGGAGAGACCTGAGGGCAGGGTGAACAGGGCCAGTCTCACTGCTGGGCAGCTGTGCCCATCACCGGCCGGCAGCCAGCGTCCCTTCCAGACTCAGGCTGCCGCCAACTCTGAGCGCTCCCAAGGGATTCTCCAGCTAGCTTGGCAGGGAAGTGCAGGTGAGCCTCAGAAGCTCAGGCTACAGGAAGCCTGTCACAGGGGACCCCATGTCACATGATCTCGTTGATCGAGGTGCCCAGAGCAGGCAGAGCCAGAGAGGCAGGAAGTGGGCTGGGGGCTGAGGGTGTCTCCTGGGTGAGGAGTGTCCTGATCGTGGTGGTGGGCGCACTCCCCAAGAATGTACTAGAAGCCACTGGATTGTAACTCAGAATGGATTTTATCTCAGTGAAGTGATGGAAGAAAAAAAGAAACATTCACTCTTTTCTTCCGTGGATAGCCAAGGCACCCTCAGACATGGGGCCAATGCCCCATGGACCTGCCCTGCAGGGTGAGCAAAAGATGGCCAAGAAGGGGCAGTTCTGAGCAGGGTGGCCCCCAATCTGTGGCGTGGTATGCGTGTGGCCGGGTGGGGAAGCACTGTCTGTTGCACACATGCTCGGCCAGGCACTGGTGGCCAGTGGCCTAACAAGGGATATACCACTAGCCCCTCGGTCGCCTGTCAGAGCGGAGGGTCAGGGAGAACCCCAGAGCCCACACGCGAGGAGCTAGGAGTGCAGCATGGAGGGGCAGGGCCCTGCTCTCCACATGGCCAAGGTGCTGCCTGGCCCCGAAGGCACCCCCAACCCGAGGGAGGCTCCTGCCTGCCCCAGCCTCAGGTGAACACAGCCATGCCTCACTAAGCCCGTGTCTCCCCCAGGTGTGAGATCTGCATCTGCGTTGAGAGCCTGGGATCAGATGACAGACAGGTGCTCACAGCCCATCCGAGGGAGCTGCGTTACTCCCTGCATCTCACAGTGGAGGAAACAGAGTTGGGGTTGGCAGACTTGCCTGGTCACGCTGCAAGCAGAGCCGGATGCAGGCTCCCCAGGGCTCCCGCCCCAGTGCTGCGTCCGGTCCCAGCACAGCCGTGGCTGCAGGCCCTCCCGGCCCAGAGTCTGGACTCCATTAGCAGCCTTCCGGCTGGGCTGTGTCTGAGGTCTGCCCTCTGCTCCTCCCACAGGGTCGCAGGGAGTGAGCTGGCACAGAGCCCCCGTCCACTCTCCGTGCCTCCCTGCTGGGCCCAAGGCCCTGGCCTTCTATTCCAGACAGAAAGCGGGGGCTGGAGCCAGCCCCAGTCCCATGGGACCTGGGGAAGGCCAGTAGGCTCTGGCCGCCGCCCTGCAATGCCACGGGGAACGGGCCACTCTCCACCGGCCACTTCCTGGTCCCACTGCTATGCCCCCAGGGCAGGGCGCTCCAGGGAGGAGATGGTGCAGAGCCGGGATTCACACTCCAAGGGGCCCCCCAGCAGGCGTACTGCCAGCACGGTGGCCCTGAGCCTCTCTGCCAGTGGCCATAGTGGCTTCTCCTCTGCCAAGTCCCCCAGGGCATGTCCAGGGGCTTGGCCTCCATAGGAAGCAGCAGCAGCGTCACCACCACCAAGTGGTTCCCAAAGGGGCACAGATGGCTTCTCTCAGCTGCAGGATGGTGGGTGGCAGCCCCAGTCAGCCCTGCAGCAGGGGCCATGTGGGAGGGCATGCCACGCTGGGAGGCCGGGTGAGGCTGGGCGGGGACGCTGCCCCTGCACGGAAGTCACATCTGAGCTCTGTCCGCTCTACCCCCGGCGGCCTGGTTCAGCGTGGGGCTGTGGGTGTGTGGATACCTGGGCGGGATCTGGAAGGTCCTGGTGATGTCACAGGCTGGGGGAGGACTCTGGAACATTCTCAGGATGTAGGAGAGTGGGTCGAGCTGGCCTCGGGGTTGTTGAGGGAAGGCGGACACTTCACACCTGCCCACGGGAGACCGAGAGGCTATGGGGGTAGGGGCTTTGTCTGCCTGCTGGGAAGCCCAGGGCCTGCACAGCTCGCACGGGGTGCACCTCGAAGCCCTCCTTGCTGCCTGAACACCTATGGCGCTCCCACTAGCAATGCTGTGCCCACTCAGCCACCAGGGATCCCCCCACACGGCCCTGGTGGGGCCTCAGCCGCCCCCTGCGCGAACCTTGCCCTGTCTGTAGCTCTTGCCTTCCTTGGCTTGATTCTGACTGCTAGAAGGTGAGAGCCGTGCTCCCTGAGCACCTGCCACAGAGCAGGGACTCACATGGTGGGGAAACTGAGGCACGGAGCATGGATGCATGGAGTCCCAGCCAGAAGCAGAGCTGGGTTCCAGCCCAGTCTCAGGGCCCAAGCTTCCCCGACTCCAGCCGCCCTGTGTGGCCCCTGGCTGAGGAGAGGGGCTGCCACCCTTCCGAGGACCCCATGCTGATGGGACTCCTGCCTGTCAGAGAGGCCCCGCCTGCCCAGGGCTAGTGCTGCTGTTCATAGGAGGCCAGTAACTTCTCTGGCCACTCCTGAACTGCTCTGTGGCCCAGGCCTCAGCAGGCCAGCCGCCTACTGGGCATCTCTGGGCATCCTCGTGGCTTCCCAAGCAGTGCACACCCATAACGGACCCCTGGCCCCCTAGCCCCCAGGGAGAGCTACATGATGCCCCAAAGGTGTCCACACCTGAGCCCCTGTACCCGATGGCTAGGGCACCTCGTGTGGCTGCTGGGGCTTGGCAGATTATGAGTTAGGAGTCTTGACTGGGGAGACTGCCCCGGGTTATCTGGGCACCCACTGGATCAGCAGGGAAGTGGGAGGGTCAGAGTCCCAGGGGAGGTGCCAGGCTGCCAGCTTTGGCGATGGAGAGTCCTCGGGAGCTGGGACGGGTGGGGACAGGGATCCCTGGAGCCTCTAGAGGGAGCAGCCTGCTGGACAGACTCAGACCGCGGACCGCAGGACTCAGAGAATGCATCTGTGGGGCCTAGAGCCACCAGAGTCAAGGTCATCTGTCACAGCGGCCACATGGCCGGTGGTAGCTGGGCACCCGGTGCCATTCCCAACCCTCCCTGGTGGAGCTCCCGTCCCTCCCGCCACCCAGGCCAGAAGCTGTGGGGCGAGCCCTGGCTCTGTGCCTCTGCCTGCCCGCCAGCCCTGCCGCTCGGCCTGGGCACTCCTGGGATCGGACCCTTCGCCCCTGCTGGGGCGTGCCTCGGTCTGGCCCGGACAGCCACGCGCACCGACGCCGCGGCTCCCAGCAGGCTCCCCCTCCTGCCACCCCTGCAGACTCTTCTCCACACGGGGCCAGAGGGCTCTTCTACGTGCGGGTCGAGCGTGTCCTTCCGGGGTCGCGGCGGAAGCCCACGGCCCCCAGCGCCCCGCACCTTGGCCTCCCCCGGGCGCGTCCTGCGCCAGCCCCGCC
>NW_007249715.1:12638-23707 GCF_000164805.1 Carlito syrichta | reverse complement strand
GCAGCCCTGCGAGGCCAGGAGGCGGCTCTGGCTGGCGGCCTGCAGAGTCTGGCGTCCCGGGAGCAGGCTGCCCACCATCCTGGAGCAGGGCCACGGCCTCAGCTGCCTGCCCTGGGCACATGCCCACGGTGCCACACTCCTGCCTCTGCTCCCTGGGCTGGGAGGACCCTGCTGCTGCACCCATGACTTCTCCATCCACCTTCCGGCTGCTCACTCCTCCACTCCACAGCCTTCTGTAGCTCCCTACTGCCCAGGCACAGCCTTGAGGCCCCAGGGTCTGAGGGCCTTGGGCTATATCACCTAAGTCAACCTCCGAAGCCACCTGAAGCCCCCACCCCACACTCTCCTCTTATCAGCCTCGCCAGACCTTCCCAGGCTATGCGACATGGCCTGGTCAGTTGGGGTGCCATGAATTCCTGGCAGGGTTTCCTTTAACTTTATATATATACTTATATATCTATAGTTTTGTATATGTACAAGCAAGGGCCAACAATTAAGTGCACAAACTCATCCTAGACAAAGCTCCCCATACCTCACTGCTGAGTATCACAACGGCCACCTTCAAAGTCCTCCCCTTGGGAAGCTATGCACTGATGCCAGTGCCTGGTCCACCCGTCAAACCAATTTCAGAGCTCTTTTCCTGCAGTGGCCGCCAGAGCTGTCATCGTATGACCCTTGTTGTCCTGAATGTCATCAAAACGTCATCCTTTCAACATTTCCTTTGTCTTCGAGTAAAGAAAAGTCATTGGGGGCAAATCAGGTGAGCGGGGAGGGTGTTCCCATACAGCTATTTGTTTATCAGCTAAAAACTCCCTCGCAGACAGTGCGGTGTGAGCTGGTGCATTGTCGTGATGCAAGACCTCCTTCGGGACCATTTTGGCACACACCTTTCTCATGCCAAGATTTTCTGTGAAGATTTTCCTGTTTCTGTATCGATGTTTAATTGGTCCGCTATGCTTCTCACAGTCAGCCAACAACTTTGATGCACGGTTAGGCAAACTTTTGCAACGTTTTCATCAGTTCTGCTCATCCCTGGCCGTCCTGACCTCTCTTCATCAGTGACAGCTTCTCTCTCCTCAGGAAACTGTCTAATCCAATGGTACGCGGCCGTTTTCTTCATGGCTTTATCCCCATAAACTTCGACTCACATGTCCCTGGTTTCACTTCCACTCTTGCCAAGTTTAACAAGAAATTTAATGTTTGCTTGTTGCTCTAATTCGAACTCTGACATTCTCACGATGACAGTTCTGATGGCCATTCCAGAAAGTTCCAAAATTACTTCGACGGGTGGACTAGGCACTGGCATCAGGGCATAACTTCCCAAGGGGAAGACTTCGAAGGTGACCATAGTGATATTCAGCAATGAGCTATGGAGTCCTTTTTCTTTTGCGTATGTATATCCGAGTCTCACTCTGCTGTAGTCACACACTCCTGGCCACCGCAACCTCGACCTGCGGGGCTCGGGTGATCCTTCCATCTCAGTCTTCCAAGTAGCCAAAACTATAGGTCTTAGGCTACCACTTCTGGCTTACACTTTGATTTATTGTAGAGAGGAGGTCTCACCAAGTCGCCCAGGCTGGTCTCAAACCCGTGGGCTCAGGCAAGCCTCTCATCTCAGCCTCCCAAAGTGCTAGGATTATAGCTGCGAGCCACTGAGCCTGGCCAGAGCACTTTTTCTAGGATGAGTTTGCAAACTTAATTGTCAGACCTCGTATATATGTGTTTATATACTTTTTTCAGAGATGAGGTCTCACTCTGCTGCCCAGACTGGCCTCAAGCAATCCTTCCACCTCAGCCTCCAAAGTAGCTAGGACTACAAGCACACACCACCATGCCCAGTTAATTTTAAAATTTTTTGTAGAGACAGGGTCTTGCTATGTTGCCCAGGCTGGTCTTGAACTCCTGGCTCAAGTGATCCTCCCGTCTCAGCCCCCCCAAAGCGCTGGAACTGCAGGCATGAGCTGCTGCACCCGGCCTTTGACTCCTGAGGTCCTGTCCTCCAGTGCCAAGTTGGGCCCTTTCCCAGCTTGCCGAGCTGGGACCCGGGTGCCACTCACCCTCCTCATGGGCCACAGAGGCCTGGAGACAGGTTGGGGCCCGGGACACACACAGCCTCCCTTTCTCCTCCCCACCGTCCATGCTTCCCTCCAGCAGGACTCTGGGAAGCCGAGGTGGAGACGCCACCCAGCAGGCCAACTCCCTGAGCCTTGGGGCCGAGGGGGGCCTTCCCCAGCCCTGGTCCCTGTCCCCTTCCGGGGAGGGGAGGGAAAGCCCGATGCCCACCCCCATCCCCGGGGCTCTGGGTGCCCCTCCCCACACCCCTGCCGCAGGGCCCAGTCTCCACCCTCCGCAGCAGGGACTTGGCAGTACCCGCCTGGAGCCATCCACCCACAGCGCCTGCCAGCAGGAGTTTGAATGTGACTGAGGCTGGGCCCACCCAGACAGGATATTGCTGGTCTGGGGGAGCCTGGGGTGTTTCCACCACCCCCAGCCGGGTGTTCCTGTCAGCGTGAGAACCACTGCTAAGGTCTCAGCAAGGTCAAGGAGACACGGGTGCACCTGGCACAAAGGCTGCACGGAGCGGTCTCTCCAAGTCCCTGCAGGCGCCCAGCCTTGAGGGAGGTGTCCCTCACAGCCGCTGAGCCAGGGAGAGGGTGGGGGCGATGCCAGGAAGGGCTCCTAGGCCCCCAAGAGAGGCCAAGCCTGGAGGAGCCTTGGAGGAGAGAGCAGGCGGCCGCTCTGGACGCAGAGGCGGAAGGGAGCCACCTTCAGCCAGGTCGGCACTGTAGACCCTGCAGCTAACAAGCTGTGCAACCGCACACAGGTGTGTCACCCTCTCCGGGTCAGCTTCATAGTCTGTGTAATGACACAAAACAGTGGTTCTCAAACTCAGCAGGAACCCGAATTGCTCTGTGTGTGTGTGAGTGTGTGTGTATGATGGGCTGAACTGTGTGCCTAGCCACCTCCCCGCCTTGTCTGTGAATGTGATCTTTTGGAAGTCGTTCTGTGTGTGATCGAGTGACGATGAGGTCACTCATCTGACCCTAAAGCCGACGGATGCTGTGCCTACAAGACCACGTGAGGACCTGACACAGACACACAGAAGAAGCCACGTGAGGACAAGGCAGAGACCCAAGTGGTACTGCTACGCGCCAGAACTGCCAGCAGCCCAGGGTCCGAAGGGGCCAGGAAAGCTCCTCCCTCGGACACGGCCTTGCCAGCAACTTGACCTTGGACTTCTGGCCTCTGGAACTGTGTCAAGGCTCCCGGTTGGTGGTAACGAAGGACGGCAGCCCTGGGCCTTAGGTTGCTTACTAACCAGGCAGGTTCCTCTAGAGGCTTCCAGGTGGAGGGGGGCGGCGGGTGGAGCCAGGAGTCCTGAGCCCCCGAGGAGGGCAAGGTGGGAGGTCTGAGCAACCCTGACAGTCACTGGATGTCAAGGCCCCACCAGCCTCTGTGTGGCCCAGGTGAGCGCCTGACCTGAGCCGTACCCTCCATACTGGGGCCACTGGGTGGATGTGAGTACCAAGCATGGTCCACCCCACAGACCCCAGAATGGGACAGGTGAGAGGGGCCACTCAGGGACTGGCCACTTGTGGGGGTCCGCCATGGGTTGGACCCACGGGGCTCACTCCCAGGTGCCCAGTTCCAGAGAGGCGGGCGCCTGGCCCCGGGTTTGCAAATCCGGGAGCTGCTGGAAGCCTGGCAGATGGGGAAACGACAGTGGGTCCCAGAGAACAAGGACCTTGGAAAGAAAAGCTCTTTGGGCTGGCTATGGTGGGGCAAGGGGACGCCCAGCCCCAAAACAGCTTCTTCTGCAACTTCAAAGCTGAGAGGGGGGACGAACCCGCCTCACCAGCACCTGCTGCCCAGACACGCACAGACTGGGTGCTGCCCTTGCTCTGCAGGGAGGTGAGGTTTGTTCCCACTTGGTGGGGAGACTGAGGTTCAGCGAAGGGTGGTCACAATGTCAAGGTCCCCCAGCCAGGGAGATGCAGCGGCAGGAGGGTGGAAGCCCGCCACCTGGAACTGCAGGCCCCTAGTACAGATGTGGCCACAGGCTCAGAGATGCCCCTTCCCAGCTCACTTGGCCAGTGGGGACGGGGACAGCTGGGCTGATGCTGCCCCTTCTGCCTTCCCGGCTGCTGGAGGCAGGAGGCGGGAGGCTGGGCCAGAACTACCTAATAATCATCATGCCTGCAGCCTTGGCGTCCGCAGAGCTGCTTCTATCAGGCACGGCACCTACGAATACACTGAACCCTTGCAGTAACAATCTCGTGGGAAGTGCGGTAGGTGCAATGATGATTACCGATCTCACGGGCGAGGAAACTGAGGCACCGGAAGGCAGGGCAGGTTGGCAGCCAGAAAGAGGCCAGGCTGGGATTCAAACCTGGGCAGTCCCGCCTCTGCCTCTCAGTCAGAGGAAGGGCTGGACACCAGGCAGGAGACGAGCTGCTCTGTCTCGGTGCTGGGACCAGGCTGGGGTCAGTGGGCCCAGCACCCCCCAGAGTGACTCTCTGATCCCAACCAGAGTTCAGGTCTGCAGTTCTAAGGATGGCCCACCAGATGGCAGCGCCATCCAGGCACTGAGGGCAGCTGCCTGAGAGGACTGGGAGGGACGTCAGGGCATCTTCCCCGGGGGCAGTTGGACCAGCCTGGCCCCCCCACCTCCAGCTCCCCAAAGAAGGGGCCTGCTGTGGTTGGGGTCTGGAGCAAGGCCCACCAGGCAGCGAGAATGCAGCAGGACCCTCCAGGGTGTGTTCCCAGAGACGGAAAGGGCCTGGGACGAGAGGGGCGGGTGTCAGCGGCCGGGAGTCCTCCACATCCTGCACCAGGACTGACCCGCAGCTGTCGGGCTTCCGGCACCCAGTCCTGCCCAGTCCCAGCCTGACCTGGCAGGAACGCAAATCTGACGGATCCCCTGCACCAAGCCCCGTGCCCACCGCACTTGGAGGAGGAGCCAAGCCTCTTGGCGCCTTGGTGTGGCCAGTGGCTGCGTTGGCTTGTTTTGTTGCTTGTTGGAGTCTGGGTAGAGTGCAGTGCCACATGGTTTACTGCAGCCTCAACCTCCTAGGCTCAGGAAATTCTCCCATCTCTGCCTCTCAAGTAGCTGAGACTACAGGCATGTGCCACCATGCCCGGCTTATTTTGTTTAATTTTTGGCAGAGATGGAATCTCGCTATGCTACGCAGGCTGGTCTTGAACTCCTGGGCTCAGGCAATCCTCCTGCCTCAGCCTTCCAAGTTGCTGGGATTACAGGTGTGAGCCACCATGCCCAGCAGCTTCCTAACCGTAGCTCCCTGCCCCTCCATAAGGGCTCCCTGTGTTCCTTAGATGCCTGGAGCATGGCCCTGCCACAGGGCCTTTGCACTGGCTGTTCCTCCTGCAGTACCCATCCTCTCCCTGCTTCACGCCTGCACAGCACCTAGTCGCTGAAGTGTCCTGGCACCTGGGCCACTCCCACTCTAGGCCCGCGCCCAGAGCACGCCTGGCATAGGGTCATGTCCACATGGACAAATGCACAGACAAGGGCTTGGAAACTGTGGTCCACGGGCCAAGCCTGGTTCCTGTCCACGAGGCCCGACTGGAACACGCGGTTCCCACATGTCCTCAGCAGCTGCTCTCACAGGACATGGGCCGCAGTTCATGGGGCCGGAGGGGTCCACTCTGTCCTTTACAGAAAAGTCTGTGACTCCCAGGGGTGGGTGGATAGGAAGAAGGGAGGGAGAGCCAAATAGACTGATGGTGAGGTGGGAGGGAGGGTGGGTGGGCCGGGGAGGGAGGAGGAAGGAGGGGAAGGGGAGAGTGAGGGAAGGAGAGGGAGGGAGGGAAGGGGGGGAGGAAGAAAGGTGAATGGGTGGGTGACTGGAGGGAGGGAGTAGAGGGCGTAGAAGGGAGGGTGGGAAGATGGGCGGCTGGCAGGACCGCCAAAGGCCCCAGGAGGGGTGTTTGGGGAGGGGTTGCACACCTCACCCTCACGGCCAGGATCCCAGCAGCCCTGGCCAGCCCCGTGCTGGCACACCCACACCCTGACATCTCACAGTCACCCCACACCCTGAGCCTCTGGCTTCCGCTTCTCAGAGGAAGCAGGGGCTCAGGGGACGGCCCACCCAGGCACCCAAGTGGCAGAGCCCCACGCTGCGCCTGGTCGCCTCGCTCCCGCCCTGGCACTCTGCGGGCACTGTCCTCCTCCCTGCCCCCAGGTCCCTGGTCCTAGCTGCCTCTTCCCTGGGACTCTCACCCCAGCAGAGCCCCCGCTGTGGGTAGCGCAACTAGCGCACCTGTGGGTCCACACCTGCCCTGGGGCTCGGAGGCTCTGCTGGGTGTGGGAGGCCGTGAGGCTGGGCTCTAGCCTGGGCTCCGTGAGGTGCTTGTCTGGCCCGGGTGGCTGATGCTTCTGGAAGGACGGGCGCGTGGCTCAGGGCCCTGCTCCACAGTGGGCGTCCACAGCCAGTGGGGGGGTCTGTCCTGTGGAGGGTGTCTATGGCTAGCTGGGGACCGAGGCCCTCACCTGGACGAGGACAGGGCCAGAGTCCCCGCTAGAGCCCCGTCAGCCCCTGTAGCCCGCTGCCCTGGGCAGGGCTCCCGTATGAGCACTTAGGGGTGACCCCATGGGTCCCAGGAACCCCAGGGGAGGCCCAGGAGGAGGATGGGGGGACTTTCAGGGCTGCTTCCTCTTCTCTCTGCGGCCTGGTTCTGCCTCAGTCTCTGCAAACAGTGCTCGGCCCGCCAGGAGCTCCAGGCAGTCAGTGGTGCTGGGAGACCTGACCCTGCCACCTCCAAGAACCTGCACCCTCGCCCCTCCATACCGTTCCTCCCCAGAAGCCCCCAGCATCACCAGCCCCTCCCTCTGCTCCCCAGCATCTCCTGCAGTTGCCTTGTTTCCTCCTCCTCGAGCCCTGCTGCAGTCCAGTCGGGAAGGAACTCTCACACCCGTTTCACAGAGGTGAACACCAAGGCTCACAGCGGTCAAACAAGGTGCGGGCAGCAGGGGAGGGGCAGGTGGGTGTTGGGGCTGCCTTGAGAAGGAGCATAGGCAGGAGGCCTGGTGAACCCCCCTTGGCCACCTCAGCCCCACGGCGAGGGCCACGGACTGGCCCCGGCACCAGGCCCCCGGCCCCTCGCCTGCAGCCGGGCAGGCAGGGCGCTCAGCAGCGCCGGCCCCCCAGCCACCTGGCGCCCTCCTCTCCAGCTGCACGGAGCTGCTTTCTGTCCAGGCTAGCCGTCAGTCTGGCCACCAGCCTGTATCCCGTGCTATAGGCAGAGGCAGCGCTGTCCCTGCGACCCGCTGCCCCCTGGATGGGGCCAAGTCAGGCCTGGCCTCACCCACCTGGAGGTGCCCGTGCTTGTGCACCAAAGGGGAGGCCCTGGTGTCTGGGGCTGGGCACGGTGTGGTGGAGGCCGGTGTGAAGCCAGGGGTTGGGGACCTGGGGGCCGAGCCCTCTGATAAGGGCAGCGTCCACCTGACCCCACACTCTGCAGCACCAGGTGTGCTGGATGGCTGGAGGCCACATGGGCAAGGGCCAGGAGTGTCTCTGCCTCGGAGGGGAGTCCATCCAGCCTGCTCCACCCCATGGGGTCAGGGCTGGAGCCAGCAGGGGACTGGCTGGCCCAGCTGCTCTTGGAGGTCCCTGAGCCCGACAGCTCCAGGTCTCACTGCCTCGGATACACCGGATCCAGCCATACAAAACTGTCTACAGTCCACATAAATGGCAACTCCATCAAGTCCACCATCACAGCACGGCCGCCAGGCGTGGCCAGAGTTGAGCCCCTGAACCCATGGTGTCTCCAGCTCCCCAGGACAGGATCTCAGCAAGAGCAAAAGGCATGGGGCCTGGGCCCATGTCCTCCCCTCCCTGTACCTCTGGGTCCTGTCGGCCTCGTGGGACCATCCCCACAAAGCTAGAGCAGGGACTGGCGGAGCAGCTTCACAGCTGCAGTCCCAGAGGGCATCCTGGAGACCCCCTAGGCCAGGTGTCCACACTGTACAGGTTGAGCCTGGGGCCGGGGGCTGGTGGGAGGGTGGGAGGCCTGTGGGGAAGAGGGGAAGGACAAAAAGCCTGGGGGGGGCACAGGGAGGCATGCAGAGGGGCAGCTAGGAGGTCTGGGGAGGAGTGTGGGCGGCCTGGGTGCGGGGAGGCCCTCGGTGGGGAGGCTGGGAGGCCTCAGGGCCAGGCGGCAGAGGCTGCTTGCCACCTGCTCTGAAGCGTGTCAGTGAGCCGGGGAGTGCCCTGAACCCCGTGGTCTAACAGCCCAAGGAAGAGGGTGGAGGTGCTGGGAGAAGTCACAAGGGAGGACTCAGAGCTGGAGCGTGGGTTGGGACTGGGGCTCCCCCCCCCCCCGCCCCGGTCTCCAGGATCGGGAGTCTTTGGGAGAAGCCAACCAGCCTGGCCCCTCCCCTACCTGCCTCACCCAGCGGGCCGATGTTCAGTCTCAGGCTGTCCGAGAGCCAGCGCGCCCAGGGCCCCAGGGGCAGGCTCCACCTAGCAATGGGCCGACTCCGTCAGGCTCCTTGCCTGGGCCTGCAGCTGCCCCATCTGCTGGAGCCCCTGGCACGGCCTGGCTGCGATTCTGGGTGAGGATGCAGTTTACGCTGAGCGTGCTGGTGCCATTCCCTGCCCTGCCGTGCTTGTCCCGACACAGCCGTGACCCTGATGGTGCCTGCCATGGATGGAGAGGGCAGGGAAGCTCAGGGAACGGACCTGCTGTGGGAGGAAGGGCAAGACTCTGGGTCCAAAGTTGCTGGATTCACGCAGGACTCGAACTCGCACCTGAAATGGCGCATCTGTGATGCAGACCCGTTATCCCCGTTCCCTCCCAAGGTGCTCTGGAGACCAAAGGAGCTGATTGACAAAACAATACAGAAAACCTGATAGCTCTATCTGTATTCATTTTCCAAAAAACCTCTCTACAAAGAACACTCTTGATGGCTTCACCAGCAGAGTCTATGAGACATTTAGGAACCCCTCAATGCCAGTCTCATACAAGCCCTTTCGGAAAAGAGAGAAGAGGAAAAACCTCTCGACTTGGTTTATGAAGTTGGCATAAAAAGCTTTTCAGGAAAGCAAATGGACAGACTAACGTTGCTATGAACACAGACACAAGCTTTCTTTGTTTTCTGGAGTTGGAGTCTCACTCTGTCGCTCAGGCTGGAGTGCAGTGGCCCGCTTATGACCACCGCAGCCTCGACCTGTTGGGCTCTCAGGTCATCCTTCTGCCTCAGCCTTCCAAGTAGCTGGAACTACAGGCATGCACCACCACACCTGGCTATTTTTTTTTGCACCAGGCTACTTTATTTTTATTTTTATTTATTGTAGAGATGCGGTCTTGCCATGTTGCCCAGGCTGGTCTTCAACCCATAGGCTCAGGCAATCCTCTCACCTTGGCCTCCCAAAGTGCTGGGATTATAGGCTTGAGCCACTGTACCCAGCGACACGAGCTTTCTTGACAAAGTGTTAGGAAATCAGATCAGCAGGAAGGACAATACATGATGAAAAATGGGGTGAATCCCAGGAAAGCAAGGTTGGTTTAACACTTGAAAACCAATCAATTTAACTCACCATGTTAACAAAAGTGAAAAACCTGTGATTCAGAAAAGGCATCTGACTACATTCAACACCATTCCTAATAATATATGTATATACATGTATTTTTTTGGGGGGGTTGGAGTCTCACTCTTGTCACCCAGGCTGGAGTGCAGTGACACACTCATAGCCACCACAACCTCGACCTGCTGGGCTCAGGCAATCCTTCTGTCTCAGCCTTCCAAGTAGTTGGAACTACAGTACATGTATTTTTTAAGAGACAGAGTCTCATTCTGTCACCCAGGCTGGAGTGCACAATCATAGCTCACAGCAACCTTGAACTACTGGGCTCAAGCAATCCTCCCACCTCAGTTGCCTGAGTAGCTGGGACTATAGGGGTGTGCCGCCATGCCTGACTAATAATTTTTTTTTTTTTAGAGACAGGATCTTGCTATGTTGCCCAGGCTAGTCTCAAATTCCTTACTTCAAGTGATCCTCCTACTTCAGCCTCAGTAATAATAATTACTACAATGCAAAACTGACAGCAAACATTAAACTTAATAGTAAAGTTTCAAACATTCCACTTGTAAGATTGAGAACAAGAATTTTAGTTCTCAGCATTTCTATTCAATATTATAATACAGGTCTTAGCCATTATAGTAAGAAAAACAACTAAATGGCAAAAAAATCAGAAAGGAGGAAAAAAACTTTTAATTCACAGATGACATGATTATTTATATAGAAAATCATAAGAAACCTGGAACCACAAGATTAAGTGAATTTAGCAAGGTCACAAGATATATGCAATATATAAAAATCAGCTGAACTTTCATATACTAGGAATGAATAATAAGAAAATATAATTTAAAGCTGGCTGTGGTGGCTCACATCTGTAATCCCAGCACTTTGGGAGGCTCAGGTAGGAAGATTGCTTGAGACCAGCCTGGACAACACAGTGAAACTCCACGCTATTTCTTTAAAAAATTGAAGGCAGGGCACAGTGGCTTACACCTGTAATCCCAGCATTTTGGAAAGCAGAAGCAAGAGGATTGCCTGAGCTCAGGGTTTCAAGACCAGCCTTGGCAACTTGGCGAGACTTCATCTCTACAATAAATCACAAAAATTAGCCAAGCATGGTAGCATGTACCTGTGGTTCCAGCTCCTTGGAAGGCTGAGGCAGAAGGATCACCTGAGCCCAGCAGGTTGAGGCTGTGGTGGCCGGGAGCATGCTACTGCACTCCAGTCTGGGTGACAGAGTGAGACTTCAACTCAAATAAAAAAATTTTTTTTTAGAGCCAGGCTCGGTGGCTCAGCCTGTAATCCCGTGCCTTGGGAGGCTGAAGTGAGTGAATTGCCTGAGCCCGTGGATTCGAGATCCGCCTGGGCAACTTGGTGAGACCTCATCTCTACAATAAATCAAAAAATTAGCCGGGCATGATAGCACGCGCCTGTAGTTCCAGCTACTTAGAAGGCTGAGGCAGAAGGATCACCGGAGCCCAGCAGGTCGAGGCTGCGGTGGCCAGGAGCGGCCACTGCACTCCAGTC
>NW_007249715.1:0-12618 GCF_000164805.1 Carlito syrichta | reverse complement strand
TTTTTTTTTTGAGTTGGAGTCTGTCGCCCAGACTGGAGTGCAGTGGCATGCTCCCAGCCACCACAGCCTCCACCTACTGGGCTCCGGCGATCCTTCTGCCTCAGCCTTCCAAGGAGCTAGAACTACAGGCGTGTGCTACCACGCCTGGAATTTTTGATTTATCACCAAGTTTCCCGGTGGGGCTCGAATCTGCGGGCTCAGGCAATCCACTCGTATCAGCCTCCCAAAGTACTGGGATTACAGGCTGAGCCACCGAGCCTGGCAAAAAATGTAATTAAAAAAAAAAAACCCAACTCTACTTATAAGAACATTAAAACAAAAATACTTGGATGAATTTAATGAAAAATTGACAAGATCCATACACTGAAAACTACAAAACATCACAAATTCTAGATAAAAGATTGAAATAAGTGGGAGACATGGCATTGCCACAGATTGGAAGACTCAAAGCTGTGAAGGGGTCGACTCTACCCAGATTGATCCATCCCAATCATAATTCCAGCAGACTTTCTTTTGTAGAATTGGATAGCTGAGACTAAAATGTACATGATATTTCAAGGCCCTAGAAGATCCAAAGCAGTCTTAAACAAAAGGACAAAGAACAAGTTGGAAGGCATGCACTACTGGACTTCAGGATTTCCTCCAGAGTGACAACAATCAAGATGGTATGGTACCATCATATGGACGGACAGACAGATCAATGGAACAGAAGAGGAAACCAGAAAGAGACCCATGCACCTGTGGCCAACTAATATTTCGACTAAGTGGCCAAACCAATTCAATGGGGAAAAGAAAAACAATCAGCAAGTGGCACTGTAGCAGTGGATATCCATATGGGGAAAGTGAACCATGACCCCTACTTTGTGTCAGAGGAAAAATCTAATTCAAGATGAACCCTAGAGTTGAGTATAAAACCTAAAGACAAACTTCTAGAAGAGAAAAATGGAATATTTGTGTCACCTAGAGAAAGGCAAAGTCTCTTAGGAGCTACTCAGAAGGCTGATGTGGGAGGATTACTTGAGTCCAGGAGTTCAAACCCAGCCTGGGCAACATAGTAAGACCCAGTCTATTAAAAAAAGAAAAACATGTTTCTTAGGACACAGAAATCAATAGCCCCAAAAAAGGATCTATCAGACTTCAACAGAATTAAAAACTAATGTTTGGCAAGCCACAATCGGGAAAAAAATATCTACAAAGCATATATCAGTCAGAAGATTTGTAATAATATATAAAGAGAGCCGGGCTTGGTGGCTCAGCCTGTAATCCCACGCCTTTGGGAGGCTGAGGTGAGTGGATTGCCTGAGCCCGCGGGTTCGAGACCCACCTGGGCAGCGAGACCTCATCTCTACAATGAATCAAAAAATCAGCCGGGCGTGGTAGCACATGCCTGTAATTCTGGCTACTCGGAAGGCTGAGGTGGAAGGATCGCCGGAGCCCAGTAGGTCGAGGCTGCGGTGGCCGGGAGCGGCCACTGCACTCCAGTCTGGGCGACAGAGTGAGACTCCAACTCAAATATATATATATTTATATATATAAAGAGTATCTACAATTCAGTAAAAGACAAACTATCCCATTTAATAAATGAGCCTAGAAGCTCACACCTGTATTTCCAACACTTTGGGAGGCCAAGGCAGGAGACTTGCTTGAGACCAGAAGTTTGTGGCTGTAGTGAGCTTATTATGATAAAGGCATTGCACTCCAGGCTGAGCAACAGAGCAAGACCCTGCCTCAAAAAATAATGGAATTGAGGCCGGGCGTAGTAGTTCAAGCCTGTAATTCCAGCACTTTGAGAGGCTGAGGCGTGAGGATTGCCTAAGCTCAAAAGTTTGGAAACCAGCCTGGGCAACTTGGTGAGACCTCATCTCTAAAATAAATTTTAAAATAAGCTGGGTGTGGTAGTGCGCGCCTAGTTCCAGCCACTTGGAAGGCTGAGGCGGAAAGATCGCCTGAGCCCAGCAGGTCGAGATTGCGGTGGCCATGAGCGTGCCACTGCCTCTCAGCCTAGGCTGACAAGAGTGAGACTCTGGCTCAAAAAAAAAAAGAGAAAGAGAGAGACCTGAAAATAATAGAATTGAAGAAAATCACCATTTGGCAGCAATCACTGGGATAATAGTTGATTCAGATAAGAATCATCAGTGAAGCCAGTCTCGGTGGTTCAGCCTGTAATCCCGCGCCTTTGGGAGGCTGAGGTGAGTGGATTGCCTGAGCCCGCGGGTTCGAGACCTGCCTGGGCAGCGAGACCTCATCTCTACAATAAATCAAAAAATCAGCCGGGCGTGGTAGCACACGCCTGTAGTTCCTGCTACTTGGAAGGCTGAGGCGGAAGGATCGCCGGAGCCCAGCAGGTCGAGGCTGCGGTGGCCGGGAGCGGCCACTGCACTCCAGTCTGGGCGACAGAGTGAGACTCCAACTCAAAAAAAAAAAAAAAAAAAAAGAATCATCAGTGAAAACTGAAACTGAGGCTCACGGTTTGAGGAGTGCACAGAGAACTCACCTGGACTCAGAGCATCTCCCCCAAGCAGAATGGCTTGTTCCTCATGAAGGAAAGAGACAGAAGCATCACGGTGGGGGATCTGGGCAGGTGCCACTTCCATCGTGCCATACGCACTGATGCCACTAACTCGTCAGAGACTCTGTGAGTTTGCTGGCTGGCCGGAGGTTGCCTCCTGCCAAGGGTGTCCTACCAACAGGCATCCCTGACGCAGGCCCAGAAAGCGTTGGACCAGCCCCCGTGGAGGGATGCCCTGCAGCACGACTGCCCCCCCCATGTAAATATCACGACAGAGAAAGAGGCAGCGGGAACGTGTCCAGAGTAAAAGACTAAAGAAACGACACAGGGAGACACAACTCATGACCCAGGGGTTGCTTTTACCATAAAGGACACTGAAAGGGTAAACTGAGGCAAGGTGGGCTGATGCCATGGGAATAATGTGAGATTGCAGCAGAGGGGAAAGTAGAAGGAAGTAAAGTTTATTATTCACCTTTCACAGTTGGAAAGGGGGCCGGAGCTCAGGCAAGTACGGCGTGCAGGCTGGAAGCTAGGTGTATCGAAGGGCCTTTAAAGTGAGGAGGCCTCAGGCCGGGGGAGGCCAAAAGGAATGTCCAGAGTTGTGTTCTTTGGTTTCCACGGTAGTCACATGAACCTAGTATCTTGACATGGCCAGGCATCGGCATCTCATGACCGCGGGTAGTGGGCTGGAGGTTGTCTTGGTCCTATGGTAATACTAGACCAGTAAACATGCCTCCCGGTGGTGTGCTGGAGGCCGTCACAGGCGGCCAATAGCAATGTATCGACACGAATGTCTACAAGACAAGTCGTTAGCAAGACTGGACATAATGCTTAAGGGTTTCTGTGTAACCACTGGTTTCTAAAACCAAAGTATTTTTCTTGTTACTGATTATAGAGCCAAAGGACGTGTGGGCCTGCAAGCTCTGCAACAAGGGGATGTCAAGGGGCAAGGCCCTAACAAAATGGTTGTGCTGATTCAAAATGGCTGCGCTATAGCCTAAATTTCTAGGGTTCCCTCCTTTCAGGCACTAAGGACATTGTTGGGGCAGTCGAGGGGTCTGAATAAGGTCTGCAAATTTAAGAACAGCATCATGTAAATGTGAATTTTCTGATTTTGACAACTGTACCATGGAATGTAAGAGAATGCCAATTTTTAGAAAGTAAACACCAAATTGCTTAAGAACCGTCACAGCTGTGGCTCAAGCCTGTAATTCCAGGCCAAGGTGAGGGGATTGCATGAGCCCACGAGTTTGAAAACAGCCTGGGCAACTTGGTAAGACCTCCTCTCTACAATACATCAAAAAACTAGCTGGGCGTGGTACCATGTGCCTGTAGTTCCAGCTACTTGGAAGGCTGAGGCGGAAGGATCGGCTGAGCCCATCAGGTCAACGCTGGGGTGGCTGTGAGCATGCCACTGTACTCCAACCTGGGCTACAGAGTGAGACTCCATCTCAAAAAAAAAACAAAATAAAAAAAACACACAAAAAAACACATCTGCAATTGACTCAGGAAATCATAATTCAGGAACAAAGCACTGCATACATATAATACCCATGTATATGTTTGACAGGGTTTGTAGGGGGATGGGAGAGGAGGTTGTAGGTAAAACCACTCATCATGTAAACCTTGCAAAGGGTAACACTCTGCTCTAACAGCGTTAGATTAGTTAGTTAGATTAGTTAATTAGTCCTGTCACTAATTGCTTTATCTGCTTTCCCCAGACCCCCCATCCCAAAGCTATGTGACTGATGACGTCCCAGTACTGATTGTCAGTGTTTACTTTCCTGAGGCTGCATTTCAGAGACAAGTGATTAACAACCTGATAGTGACTGGTTTCATGTGGACATCTGCAGTTCAAAGTCACAGGACCACACCGACATCTGCATTTGGAGGCCAAACAGCCCCCAACTCAAACTCCTAAAACTGCTTCTTGGCGCCCAAGCCCAACCTCCCTAAAACTGTCTCGGGGCCCAGTTAAGCTGAACTTCAGTATATAAATGGCCTGCAAGAGGACAAAGGCTGATAGCTTCTCCCTATCGAGCCAGCCAGCCACCCCCTTTCCTTTTCTTTTCTTTTCTTTTCTTTAATAAACCTTTTTTAACCACCAGCGGCTCGTCTCTTCCTTCTTGGCATATGTTACAATATTGAATCTATGTTTTATATATGTGAGTACATGCATGTATAGAGAGATGGGACTACAAGAGTTGTAAAGTAGCCTGTGAGATTCTTTGAGCTATTTTTGCAACTTGGCTGTAGGTCTGAAATTATATCAAAATAAAAAATATTAGAAGAAATATGTAGCCGGGCTCGGTGGCTCAGCCTGTAATCCCGCGCCTTTGGGAGGCTGAGGTGAGTGGATTGCCTGAGCCCGCGGGTTCGAGACCCGCCTGGGCAGCAAGACCTCATCTCTACAATAAATCAAAAAATCAGCCGGGCATGGTAGTGCATGCCTGTAATTCTGGCCACTTGGAAGGCTGAGGCGGAAGGATCACTGGAGCCCAGCAGGTTGAGGCTGCGGTGGCTGGGAGCGGCCACTGCACTCCAGTCTGGGTGACAGAGTGAGACTCCAACTCAAAAAAAAAAAAGAAGAAGAAATATGTTTGGGAAACACTGCCCTTAACTCTCCCTCCTGAAGATGTACAATGTCCATTAGCATGTTAAAGGTTCTGACAAGTCCTGTACAAGGAAAACTGTTCAATTTTTCAGCAGCAGACGACTCTTTGTGGGAATGCATGTTAATCTCCCGAGAGGGCATCATCCACACCCCTTGACCTAAAGCCATCTTACTCCAGGGTAAGCATCAGGAGGCTTGTGAAGAATTTCATCTCCCCTGTGGTTCCATGGAAAGTGCCTGCCTGAGACCTCCACTTCCCCGCCCCCATGGCATTCCCAGGTCATCTCCCTCTCCGAATTCTGCCTTCTGCTTCAGCCCACGTGTGAGCTCAAGAGACAGGGCACCGCTGGCCACCAGCCACCACGTGCCGGGCTTGGCCTGCAGAGTCAGGACCTGGCCTCCCCTCCACTCCTCAGATGCTCCAGGAGAAGCCTCACTGTGTTCAGGTCCAGCAGAGCCCTGAATGACAGCCAGACCCCAGGAAGGAAGGTGACGGGGAAGGCAAGGGTGGCCTCTCCCCTCCAGGTGTGTGGCATGTCTCCCTCTGAGGAAACAGCCCAGGCTGTTCCTGCTGGGCACGGTGGTTCACGTCTATAATCCCAGCACTTTGGGAGGCTGAGGTGAGAGGATTGTCTGAGTCCAGGGATTTGAGACCAGACCAGGCAACCTGGTGAGACCTTATCCCTACAATAAATAAATAAATAAATTAGCTGGGCATGGTGGCATGCACCTGTAGTTCCAGCTACTTGGAAGGCTGAGACGGAAGGATCACCTGAGCCCAGAAGATCGAGAATGCGGTGGCTGTGAGTGTGCCACTGCACTCCAGCCTGGGCACAGAGTGAGACTCCAACTCAAAAAAAAAAAAAAAAAAAAAAAGACCATGGGCTTGGTAGCCAGGAGGATCTGGGTTCAAATTCCAGTGCTGCTACTCGCTAACCTTGTGACCTTGGACAAGGACATAACCTCAGTGTCAGTGTCTTCTGTAAGGTGGAGGATTAAAATACTAATATTGAACAGGTGCCGTGGCTTACACCTGTAATCCCAGCACTTGGGGAGAGGGAGGTGAGAGAATCCCCTGAGTCCAGGGGTTCGAGACCAGCCTGGGCAACTTGTTGAGACCTCGTCTTTACAATAAATCAAAAACTAGCTGTGTGTGGTGGCACACACCTGTGGTTTCAGCTGAGGCAGAAGGATCTCCTGAGCCCAGCAGGTCAAGGCTGCAGTGGCCATGAGCATGCCCCTGCACTCCAGCCTGGGTGACAAAGACTCAGAGGCAAACAAAAAGAAAAATGTACGTACATAAAGTACTGACACTGAGCTGATACTGACACAGATGCTGACACATGTGTTTTCTCAGACGCTGTCCCCCCTACACACACTCTTGTGCAATGTGACTCTGCCACTCCCCAGGAAGATGTGGGGTCTCCTTCCCCTCCCTGTGTCGGCGCTGGCCTGTGACCTGCAGGATGAGGCAGAAGCAACGTTGTGGCCCTTCCAGGACTGAGTCCTTGGGGAGACCTGCAGCCGGCACCCTGACCCTGAGTCTTCTCCCAGGAACCAGGCGCCAGGGAGAGAGACAGACCCACCTGAGATGGCCACGGATCCAGGATGCCCAGGCAGCCCTGCGAGGGGGGCATACGGAGGGGCATTGGGGTGGTGCCAGGCATGTGAGGACGGGCTTCCCCAGCCCATCCCATGCCCACATCCAGCTAGGAACTGGCCAGGGTGGGAGCCAGCTTGGCTGAAGGCTGATGTCAGTCAGGAGACCCAGAGAAGGAACCCTGCCAAAGCCACACAGAGCAGAACTGCTTGGCTAAGGTCTGTCTACATTCCTGGTCCACAGAATTGTGAGCAAACAAAATGGCTGTTACTTCAACCCCGGTGCATGGGGGCAGCTTGTTACACAGCAGCAACTGATGATCACACCGAGCCACACACTGTGATGCACGACTGACTCCTCACAAGAGCCCTGGGAGGATTGAGAATATTCTGATCCCCATAATACAAGCGAAGAAACTGAGGTAGAAAGAGAATAAGTAACGTCCCTGAAGCTCATGTTAGCAGTTAGGAGTACACACAAGGGTTGTTTTAGGATTACATGTACTTTGGCACGTAAGACGTTTGCTCCAGCCCATAACAAGTGATTGATATGTGCTATTATTTGAGGAATGAGAAAAGAAGCAGCCCAAGAAGCCCACTGCTAAAATCCCCGGAGGACTAGGGTGGGGGAGAGGGATATAGTTCTTATCATCACATTGCATATTCTTTATCTGAAACCGTGGGAGACACGTGAGCTTCGGCACCAGAAGCAAGGTCAAGACCAGTCATACTTTCCTTGGCGCGCACAGGGACGTGTGGGTGTGTGTGTGTGTCCTTAGGGCCACTGCAAATAGTGTCACTGGTTGGTTTCCTTTTTTGCATCGGCTGCTAGGAAACTCACTGTCAAATCTCCAGCTCAGCTCTAGAAAAGGTAGAAGACTTCATGGTCTGCATTGTGGTTCTACTTTGAGTACCTTCCTGTTTTTTCTTATTCTTCTTTTCCCTTCCCCCTAGTTTCCTCATGTGTTTTTTAAAAATCTAGAACAAGGGTCGGCAAACTACGGCTCATGGGCCAACACCAACCCACCATCTGAGTCATGCACGTTCAGGTATGATGCTTTCAAGCTATGAGGGCATACTTGAGTGGTTGTGACAGAGACCACATGGACCGCAAAGCCGGAGATACTTACCACCTGGCTCTTTACTGAAAGTCTGACAATTTCTGGCCTAGAACAACGTAGCCTGCTATAACCTATCTCAAATCCTTTCTAGATCGGGGGTAAGGGCAGGCAATTGGACAGACAGCTGCAGACAGTAATTCTGAGGTCAAGGACATCTACACCATGACCCCAGCCTGGGGTTTCCATAAATCCATGCTGAAGCTGGAACAAAGCTGAGATGGCAGAGGAATTGCTTTCTTTTTTATAGAGATGGGGTCTCACTATGTCGCCCAGGCTGCTCTCGAACTCCTGGCCTCAAGTGATCCTCCCGCCTCAGCCTCCCAAAGTGCTGGGATTACAGGCACGAGCCATGCACCAGAAATGTTTAACAGAAATCCAGTGTGTGCCAGCATGTGCCATCCTCAGACTACCAGTATGATCCTGTGAAGGAATAAGAAGCATCCATTTGGGCTCCCCCCCAGTCCCTGACACAGAGTTCCTGACCCCTTGGGATTCCCTGGGGGACAGGAGTGTCTTTTTGCTAATGAGGTGACTCTTGACAGGCCCCCGGACAAAGTTGGTCACCAGAAGACCAAGGCAGGATTAAAACCTCAGCGCCTTCGGCCCACCCACTCCCTGGAAGGGAGAGGGCAGAGCCCGAGCTAACAGAGGATCACATCTACACGACGATGCCTCCACAGAAATCCTGGCACCCTGTGCTCTGAGCGCGTCCTGTATCGAGGAGGGCGGTGTGCCTGGAGAGAGCAAGGGAGCTCTGCACCCTCAGCCTTGCCCTCTGCCTCTCTCCCAGCTGTTCCGGGCTGTATCCTTTGATGATAGCGGGTAATTGTGAGTGACGTGTTTCCCTGAGCTCTGTGAGCCATTTTAGTCAAGGGTCCAGCACAGTGGAACCTGCGATGGGTGTCTGAAGCGGAGTAGCTTTGAGGGACTGAGCCCTGACCTGCAGGTACACAGTGTCGCAGTTGAGTTCACTGGGGACACCCAGCTGGTGTCTGCCGGTTAGCGGCTCGGTGGGGAAGTCCCACCCCGGTCACAGAGGCGTCCCGGGTGGGACAGCGGGAGGGAACTGGCTTTTTCTATCATATGTGCAACGGTCACTGAGGCAGCTGGGCCCTGGCTGGGACCTCACGCCATGCCGTGCTGACCCCGAGAACAACTGAGAAGTGGATAGGGATGTGGAGGCACAGAAATGGCCCCAGAGGCAGCAGAGGCAGAGTCGGGACTTGAACCCAGGCATGTGTCCCGGCCAAACAGGGACCCGCTGAGACTGTGTGCAAGAGGCAGGGAGGGACAGGGTCTGGGGGACCTGGGAGTACATGAGGGCCCCCTCCTCCAGGAAGCTTTCCTGCACACTCCAGCTCCATGGGCAGCAAACCCTCAGGAGGAGAAAAAAGACCGAGGGAGGGAGTGGGAACAGCCTCCCCAACCCAGCTCCCGGCCCAGGAACAGCATCTCCTCATGTCCTTCCCACCACATGTGAAATGAGAAGCAAAAAGGCATCTAAGGAAATGAGCTGGGCGTAGTGGTTCACACCTGTTATCTTAGCATTTTGGGAGCCGAGGTGAGAAGATTGCTTGAGCCCAGGAGTTCTACAGCAACCTGGGCAACACAGCAAGACCTCATCTCTACAACAAATCAAAAAATTAGCCAGGCATCGTGGCACACGTCTATAGTCCCAGCTACTCAGAAGGCTGAGGCATGAGGATCACCTGAATCCAGGAGTTCGCGGCTACACTCAGGAGGTAGAGGCTGCAGTGAGCTGTGATCACACCACTGCACTCCAGCCTGGGTGACAAGGCGTGGGACTCCAACTCAAAAAAAAAAAGAAGAAGGAAACCATGACTTGAACAAGCGTGAAGTCACATCTGACCTCAGGGACAGCAACCTGGGAGGGCACGTGCCTCTGAGAACTCCCTGCTTTCAGTGCCATCCTCGGGTTCCATTCAAGTCTCTGAAACTCACCAGCACAGGGCTGAGCTGAGCAGGCACTGGCAAATTGCTATCAAGTTCAAGGTCTGCCCCACCCCTCCCCAGGGCCTCATCCCTGTCAGGATTCCCTGTTGACACCTGTGTCCGCAGGTCACCGCCTAACCCCAACACACGGGCCACACCCCATCTGCTCAAAGGAGCAGCATGTGGGGTGGGGGTGGGGCTCCTCGGGGTCTGGGGGCTTCCCTCCTGGATGCCTCAGATTACACAGCTTCTCCCAACCCAAAACACAGGGCAGGGTTAGGAAAATTCTGCTTCTCCTCCATTTTCAAGGGTGAAACTGCTCCTTCCTTCCCCTTCCTCCTCCCTCCACCACCTGGAGCTAAAATCCCTCCTCGCCTGGATAACCACGAGAGTGGTGGATCTGGAAGCCTCCCTGCCATCTGTCTCGCTTCTGCCAGCAGTTTCCGTTTGGTTGAGCATGACATCACGCACAGCCTCGCTCCCTGGGGCCTCCATCCTACCTTCTTTCCACCCCACCTCCCAGCTGCTGGGAGAAAACCAAGGCAGGTGATTCAAGGTCATCCCCAAGGGAGCAACGCCCACACCTGCACGTTTGGAGGGATGTCGGAGCTGGAAGAAAAACACAAAGAAAGACTCAGATCCGTTCAACTGGACCGAGACCTGTTGCAAGGGGGAGCTGGAAAAGCGGGTCAGAGGGCAGAGGAGGGGCCGCAGAGGCCCAGGAGGGGCTGGCTGGGCCCCAGGGAGGGACAAGTTACCCCAGAGTCTGCCCAAAGCGCAGGCCCAACTTTAGGTGCCAGACACCTCCATCCTCCTCACCAGTCCTCAGCCCCTAACCCTTCTTAGACTGGGCTCCTGGGAAGAAAGCCGAGGAGCAAGGCCTCAGACACGGGGTCAAAGGAGGCCAAGCGTGTGACCGTGTGTTGCTCCGTGGGTTCTTCGACTTTGCCACAG
This sequence comes from Carlito syrichta, assembly GCF_000164805.1. Lineage (NCBI taxonomy): Eukaryota > Metazoa > Chordata > Mammalia > Primates > Tarsiidae > Carlito > Carlito syrichta. Next base: position 1,868 of record NW_007249715.1, on the reverse strand, counting down.
AAGTGAACTTCAGAGGGAGATCAAAGTACAGTTTAAGAAAGAATGGATTAGAAAGAAAAGGGGAACGCCCAAGTGTGGGTACCTTAAGGGAAAGGGCATGACCAGGTGCAGTGGCTTACACCTGTAATCCCAGCACTGTGGGAGGTGGAGATGAGAAGATTGCCTGAGTCCAGGGGTTAGAGAACAGCCTGGGCAACTCAGCGAGACCTTGTCTCTACAATAAATAAAAAATTGGTCAGGCTTGGTGGCGCATGCCTGATGGTTCAGCTACTTGGAAGACTGAGGCAGAAGGATAACCTGAGCCCAGCAGGTAGAGGCTGTGGTGGTCATGAGCGTGCCACTACACTCCAGCCTGGGTGATACAGTGAGACCCCAACTCAAAAAAAAAGAGAGAGAAAGGGCACATGCTTGCCTTTGACAAGAAGTTTGAAAAACCTTTACAATGATTAAGTAACTATAAACTGAGAGGTATGGACTGCAGGTATCTGGTCACAGATCTTGACTACCATCTCAGCCTTTTAAGGTTACAAGGACCATCCAAGTCCAAGTAATGAAAGTCTAACTAGACGTGAGCCTTTCTCAGAACAATGTGTCTGTGTTTTGGGTAATTTCCTATTGTTTCTGTGATTTACCACACTGGTAGTTCCGCATTCCAACCTGCAGGGTGGTCAGGTCTGATGTGCCTGGTTGGTTGGGTGAAGGTTGTATAAGACTAAGAAAGATGTCTTAATACTCACCCCATTTTACTTTAGACCTGCCTAAGAAAACCTGCCAAACTACTTCTAAACTATGTAAGCTATGCCTGCCTCAAGAGCACCACTCTGGGGCCCTGCTTCTCTGCCACAGGGCCTACTTAAGACTTCCAGGGCCACTGCCTTCTGTTTGACCCTGTCTGTGAACCAGGCACAGTGCTATCGGCTTTACAGCTGTCACCTCAGTTAATCCTCAACACTGCTCTGCTGGGTTGGTGTTACTATCCCCATTTCCCAGTTAACAAAACTGAGGTTCAATGAGGTTCAGAACTCACCCAAGGTCACACAGCCAGTGCACAGCGGAGCTGGGAATTGAACTTGAGCTTACATAGAGCTTAAGGTCCACTAGATTGAGAGCTCCTTGGAGATGGGGACATAAAGAGTCCCCTGTGCATGACCAATGCCCAGCACAGAGCACAGCACACCGCAGAGACACAATGTGTGTATGCTGAAAGAGGGAATGAACCTATATGCCTCTTGGACACAGTGACCACTACATTTCCCAGCCTTCCTTGCAACCAGGCGGGGTCATATGATGAGAATATGGACAGGAGTAATGTGTGTACTCATGGGCCTGGCCCATGACAGCCTCCTGCATAATTCTTCCATCCTGCCTGCCCTATCATCAGCTGGGCAGAGCCACAAGGTGGGAGAGCCTGGGTCCTGAGTGACTCTGAGGAGCAGAGCCATACCGCACTGTGATGAACTCTCACTGACCTTCCGTGGGAAAGCAAATGTGTGTCTATGACAACAGCACTCTGCCGAAAATAAGGGCTGTGCCGCTGACTTTCCAGGGCCATCTTGCCACCTCCTCAGCCATCCACAGAAAGCACCTTCTGACGGGGCACATGGCTTGTGCCTGTAATCCCAGCACTTTGGGAGGCTGAGGTAGGAGGATCACTTGAGGCAAGTAGTTCAAGACCAGCCTGAGCAACAAAGCAAGACACCATCTCTATAACTATTTTTTTTTTTTTAGGTTGGAGTCTCACTCTTTGCCCAGACTGAGTGCAGTGGCCGCTCCCGGCCACCGCAGCCTCGATCTGCTGGGCTCCAGCGATCCTTCCGCCTCAGCCTTCCAAGTAGCCGGAATTATAGGCATGCGCTACCACACCCGGC
>NW_007249714.1:2132-12104 GCF_000164805.1 Carlito syrichta | reverse complement strand
AACTTGGGTGAGAAAATGAGACCCTGACCGAACAAGAAAAAAAGACATTTTTTATAACCAGTGTGTTGATTTTCAATTTGAACACTAGATATACACATCAGTAGAAAAAGATGTGGTTGGAGTCACCATTCAGTGAATGCACCGATCTTCCAGCCTTCTTTACAGGTGGATTCTGGACTCAAACTGAAGTTGCCTCACAAAGGTTTGTTTGGAAGTGACACCCCCCACCACCACCTGAATGAATGAGTGGACCAGAAGATGCAAGCCCTGCTCACTGGCCTCCAAGTAGGACACACTTTGTGGTGTAATTCTGCTCTGGAGCTCCCCCAGGATCAGGCTGGAACCCAACTTTACCTCTGTACCTTCCCTTCTCTATGCCTCTCTCCATCCTGTTTTCTTTTGAGAACAATCCTCAGTTAATGACATGTTCCAAGTTCCCATCTCAAGCTCTCTCTCTTTGAGACTGTAGTTGGGAGGCAAGGAAGAGGAAGTTCTTTGTCTTGGTCCTCATGTCAAGACAATCACAAGCACTGTTTCTTGTGTGTCCTTCCACTCTAGAGATAGAGCACTGCCCAACTCATAATAATGCTGTAGAGAGTTTCACATGAGTTTTAACCAGCTATCCAATAATGGTTCTCACCAGGTTTTGGATCTTACAAATAACACTACAATGAACATCCTCAGTCAGACTCCTTGGGATCACAAGTGTGTGTGACCACTGGAAAAAATTCTAGAAGTTGAACGGCTGTGTCAAAGGAGATGTGTTTGTTATTTTCACAGATTATTTTCAGAATCCCCTGTAGAACACTGTATCAATTGACAGTGTTAGCTACATATGTTTGAGCAGAGTATATTGTGCATTGTATGAATATCTGCCAACCTTTTAGATTAAAAATGCTATCTTGTGACAATTTTGTTTTGAATTTCTAGTATTTTCTCAAATATTTCAACACTTTGTATTTATTCAGAATTGGTAATTTTTTTCTTAAATGTTCACATAATAAGTAAGCTGGGCTTTGTGGTCCAAGAGTCAAGTTTGAGGACATAATGCAAGTATTTACAATAGCATTTACAATGTACCTATTTAAAAGTATAAAGACCACGCTCAGCTTGGGACGATTTAAAGAAAATACAGATGACTTTTAGGATTTGGCCCACAGGATGAGGTCTAAAGGTCCTTGTTTTACAGGTTTATGTGAAGTTGGAAAATTCCACTAGCATTTTGTCCTAAGTGGAGATCTTTGTGTGAGGAACAGTATATTTTACCTCCTGTAGTGGCCTGAGGTCTTTCTGTGGATCAGAACAAAATTTTATCTTTAATTTGATTGGATTTTGTTTTGCCCATGGTAGTACTCTGTCACAATCTCATACCGTTTGTCTCTATTTTTTTTGCTGAATTCTGGTAGTGTTTCAGATCAAGAATAAATTCCACTTGATAGAAAATCAGAAATGGGGATGGGAAAATGGACAAGGAAGATTGGACCAAAACCTGGTTTAATCCAGAGGTGACTGGGTGAAAACGAAGCCATTAATGTGGGTCCTTATCCAATCTGGCTGGTGTGTTCCTAAGAAGAGGACATTTGGAGTCACAGAGATGAGCATGGAGAGGAAGGACCACGTGAGGACAGTAAGAAAGCAGCTATGTGTAGGCCGAGGAGAGATACCTCATGGGAAACCAAAGCTACCAAATTCTGTATCTTGAGCCTCTAGCTGCAGAACTGAGAGGAAATAAGTTTCTGTGGTTTAGGCTGCTAAGTCTTTGATAGCCTATTATGGCTGCAGTAGTAAATGATTATGAAAAGGAATCTGGAGGCCAGGGTTTAGGAAGGGAGGAGATGGAGCAGGAGACAGAAGGCAGGGCAAGAGGAGCTATAAGGTCAGGATTGAGGTGAGTTTCTTGGAGGGAATCTCGACTCTACTCACTATTCTCAGGGGACTTTTGGGAAAAAAACCTATCAATATTTTTTCTTTAATAGAGATTGTGTCTTATGTATGGGGTTCAAAGTCCTCCTATTCCATGCTATAAACTTTGTTCTTGAGGTTACATTTCTAAAACACTCACTACCGCATCTGGTTCCAAAATAGTCATTCTCCATGAGCTAGACACATGGGAGGCGGCATTCCTTCTGCGAGTACCAGTGGGAACTGCAGATCTTGATTTGAGAACCATAGTAACTTCAATTTGTCCAGTAGTTCTCAAGTAGAAATGGTATGACAGATTTTTCCTTTGGGCACCCTTTTGGGGGATCACATATACTCTCCATTCATGGCACCTACCTGGTCCTATTGATGAACCTAAAATTTAGGCGCAGAACTCAGACAGATACAGTGAAGAATCCATACCAGATTTACATCCTCTGTCTCCAAGAAACCACCCAATAAACCGCAGAAATGAGGAAGTAGATTTGCAAGGAGAAATTCCCTTTCTAGGATAAGAGAGGCATGGATGACCCTTCCTTATCTGAACCCTGAGAAACAGAGATTTGGGGTGCCTCCACCATGGCCAGAAAACCTTCCCTGCTCACTGTACTCACTTGATGCACAGCTGCTACCTTGTAGGATCAGTTTTTTTCTGACCTTCATCTCAGCACAGGGAATGTTGCAGAGTGTGGGGCTTTAGGATGAAACTCTCACCTGAGACTCACTTCTCTTGTCTTCTATTGCAGGCTCCATGGTCTCTTCTGAGAGAATTCAACTGCCTTCAGCATCTGTAGTCTAGGAACAAACAGCCAGGATCACCTGCCAGGGAGATGGCATAAGAAGCTATCATGCAAGCTGGTATCAACAGAAGCCAGACCAGGCCACTGTGCTGGTCATCTATGTTACCAGCAACCAGTCCTCAGCAATCCTTGAGCAATTCTCTTGCTCCAATCCAGGGAACATGGCCACCCTACCATTAGTGGGGTCCAGGCTGGGGCTGAGGCTGACTATCACTGTCAATCATGGGACAGCAGTTGTACTAATCTCAAAGTGAAACAGGCAGATGGAAAAATGAGACTCAAACCCCTCCGTCATCAGTTTCACCCTTTTATTCCAAGAGGACTGTGGACAATACCATGATCCTGAATCTGAGTGTTTCCCACCAAACCTCAGGCAGACTCTGCAGATGGTGGGTCAGGAGTGGATTTGGTGCTGCAAGGTCAATACTGTCCTGGTGTCCTGGCGTTGATTGGGCTGGAAAGTGACTTAGAAAAAACTTTGATTTGACCTACAGTCAGAAGGAGCTATCTGTCAAATGGTTATGAAAATTGTATTTCCATATGTGTGATAACGGACCAAGCCTACTTCCTCCAATCATGCACCAATATCCTGAAATATACCTCTGAACTACATTGATGTAGCCCTGACTAAACCACAGCAACATGATAGTCTGACTAGAGATCAGTCTAGTGAACTCTGGAGGTCTGCTCTTCTGGACAAACCCACTGACTCACTGTGGCTAGGAATCCTGGGAGCTTACTGCTCTGCCATCACTGGACATTGATATTGGCTACAGAGGATGGCCTCCAACAAGGTTTCCCCCTCTCAGAGTGGAGATCACCTCAAACAACTGTCTGATATCAAAATACCAAGGTTCTGTCTCAGGAAGGATGATCTTGAAGGGCTCCCCAGTCAGTCCTCACTTGTGGCCATATTGTAGGTTGCCCAGTTGTGCCTTCCATACTTCCTCCAAGAGAGAATACCTAACTGCAAGCAACTTTTTCTCTCAGACTTTGTTTTCAGGAAACTCCATTCCATCCCTTTCCCCTCCCTCAAAAAAAAAGTTTACAGGAAATAGTATGGAAGAGAGAGGGCAGCAAAGAGACAAGACTCTGGACTTTGAAAATGTTTTTTGAGTACTGATGAGCACATATATGCAAGGAAAATACTTGACCCTTAGAAAGGAATCTCCCAAAGGCATTTGGAAAACATTTTCAGGACTCAGAAACATATAGTACATGCTCACATGCAAACACATGTACACACACACACACACACACACACACACACACACACACACACACACACATCAATAAGGACAGTTATTAATCTTACAGCCAAATAAAAAGTGCCTAATTGAGAGTATCAGATTAACTAGTCAAAAGAAATTGACCCTGTCTTCAATTCATTTTTCTGAATCGAAGAAGAAAAAACAAAATATATAGGGGAATTCAAATATACCATGCATCCTACCAACAAAAATTCAATGCCCAGCATTGTATTACAATGCCTTCAAATAAGCAAGAAAATATGAATATCTGTAACATGGTTATGGTAACTGTATTTCCATATATGTGGTGAATCTCCAAGCCTAGTGCTTCTACTCATATCCCAAATATTCTGAAATATACCTCTGAACTGCCTAGATGTAGCCCCAACAATACTACAGCATCCTGGAATTGTATGGTCTTGAAAATGCACTTGTAATAACTTTATAGACAGGATACAAAAGCAGTTATTATAACTGTGTATCTTTAGTTCAGGAGGATTGAGTAAGTTAAGTACAGAAATTGAGGACACAAAAGACACCTACATCAAATTTCTGGGACTGACCACAAAAATATTTGCAACAAAAAATATCATTGAATAGGAATGATAGCCTAATAGATGTTGCAAAATAAAAGTTTATTGAACCTGATTGCATGGCAATAGAAACTATTGAAAATAAAATACACAAGAAATATTGACAATAAAAAGAACAGAGAACCAGTTATTTATAGGCCCGCTTCATGTAGCCCAAAGTGATGTAATTGGAGTCGCTGATGTAAAACGTTTAGAAGAGAAGGTGGATAGAAAAATTATTAAATGAAATAACAGACAAAATGTTCCAAATTTGGTGAAAACCACAAACTTCTAATTTCAAGAATCACAAAAAAAAGAAAAAAAAAAGAAATGCAAATACAATAAGAAAACACCGATATACATGATTTAAAAAGCCACATTAAAAGGAGAGTGATAAAGAAACACTCTTAAAAGTGGCCAGAGAGAGACCAGGCATGGTGGCTCACACCTAGAATCCAAGCAGTTTGGGAGGCTGAGGTGAGAGGACTGCCTGAGCCCATGGGTTTGAGGCCACCTGGGCAACTTAGTGAGGCCTCATCTCTACAATAAATAAACAAACTAGCTGAGCATGGTAGCACATGCTTGTAGTTCCAGCTACTTGGAAGACTGAGATAGAAGGATCACCTGGGCCCAGTCGTTCGGTGCTGCAGTGGCCATGAGCATGGCACTGTACTCTGGTCTGGGTGACAGAATGATACTCCAAGTTAAAAAAAAAAAACAAAACACTCCATCTTAATACACAAATATAGGATGCTCTATCCAACAAAAGCAAATACATATGCTGTTTAAGTGCACATGAAGTATTCTTCATAGTAAACCACATAAAAAGTCTTGATAATTTTAAAAAAAGAAATTAAAAAGAGCATGTTCCCCAAACACTAATATTAAAGAAATAAAACCATTCAGGTATGAATAACAGCATAACCAGAAATTAGATCAAGTAGACAAATTTCTAGAAATATATATTATTTTAATACTAACACTTGAAGAAAAGGAAAACCTAATTAAAACTATAACAACAGCTTAAGTCATAATAAAAAAAATTTCCATAAACAGAAGTTCAGGCACAGAGGACATTGTCACTGAATTCTACCAAATGTTTACAGAAGAATTAATACAAATTATTTATAAAATCATATTAATTATAGAAAAAATACACTCATTAATCCTTTCTGTGATACCTTTATTATCTGACACCAAAGCCATCCAAAGACCCTACAAGAAAATAAAACTATAGACCAATAACCCTTCTGGATATTGACACATAGTTCTTTAGAAACTAACCTACTTTATTTTCAAGTTTGTTTCCATACATGTATACATAGTAATTTCTTATAATCTTTTGTATTTCTTTGGGTTTAGTTGTGACCTAATCTTTTGCATTTCTGATTGAATTTATTTGTTTTTTTTAAATCTATCACAGAAACAAAGAACTGAATACCACATGTTCTCATCCATAAGCAGATCTTGAACAATTATCATAATGCTATAAGAAAGGGATTGGCAGTAGTGGGAAACCACCAGGGGAGGGAGGGGAGTATACCTCATCAACAAGGGTACCTGCATAATGACCATTTGTATACCTAACCCTGATTTTTACCCCACATCTTTATATTAAAAATTAAAATAAAATAAAAATAATACAACATATAAAAAGGAGTATACACCATGACCAAATGATATTTATCCTGGAAATGCAAGGATAGTTGAACAGCTTATAAAAAGAGCCATCATATTAATAAAACAAGGCAATAACTACATGTTTATATAAAGTTATTTAAAATGCTTTCATAGAAGAATTTCCTTATTGCTGTTTTTAGTCCTTTGTTACACCATAAAAGGTAAGATTACAGGTGGAGAAATGGGATAGAGTGTTGCTTCATGCAAATAACCTGAATGTCCTGTACTCAACATTGAGGCTATCTTCTGATAAATGTGAATAAATTATATAATCTTGTGTTTCTGGATGTGCTGATTGCCTAAGGCCACTTCCTTGACAAGCTACTTGTACACAGTACAGAAAGTATGATTTGAATTTAGGCAGACATTGAGTGAGGAATAGAGTCACTGGAAATGTTCAATCATAGAGCAAGACAGACGGTAGGACCCATGTATTTCTGGGTGGGCATTCCATTGCAATATTATCCTGTCCACAATACACTACCAAAGTGGCTTGTAAAAATGTCCAAGAGGGGCTATCTCTCCTTAGGCAGATATGTTTCTTTACCATATCAAAATTTACATAAAATTATATACAGTTGACCTTTGGAAAACACGGGTTTCAGCTGCATAAATCTAAGAAATTTGCTACTACTGCCCCCCCTTGTGACAGCAAGATCAAATCTTCATCCTCCTCCTCCAACTCAGTCTACCCAAAATGAAGAAAAAGAGATTGAAGACATTTATGATGATCCACTAAATAAGTAGTGAATATATTTTCCCTTTCTTGAAATTTTCTTAGTAACATTTTTTCTCTAGCTGACTGTAGTGTAATAACATGATATAAATGCACATAATATAGCAAAAATGTATTGATTGACTGTTTATGTTATCAGTAAGACTGCCAGACAACAGTAGGCTATTTGTAGTTACATTTTGGGGAGTTGAAAGTTATATGTAGCTTTTAACTGTGCAGTGAGTTGGTGCCTCTTAAGTTTGATGTTGCTTGAGGGTCAACAGTATATACAATGTTCACACACATACACTTATATACAGAAAAACAGACAGACACTACAATTGGTCCTCTGAGCTTTTGACAACATATTAAGGATAGCTTGTGGTAACGTGGTAAAATTAATGGAGATTTTTAGAGATGTGGATGTTGCTTTTACCGATATGGAGTCACTTATGCCAAACTTTCACAAAATGGACACTAGAGAATCCATGAAGGAGAAGACCTCATGTGTACGTGCCTGTTAAAGACGCATCACAAGATGCTGCTTGTAGACCTTTAACATGAATTTTCATGAAAGCTGAGTCTTAGTCCATTTTACATTGCTATAAAAATACCTGAGGATGGGTGATTTATAAAGAAAAAAAGTTCATGATTCTGATGGCTAGAAAGGTCAACACTGGGTATCTACATCTGGAGGGAGCCCCAGGTAGCTTCCACTTATGGTAGAAGGCAATGGGGAGCTTGTGTACACAGAGATCACATGGTAAGTCAGGAAGGAAGACAAAGAACAGGAAGGTGCCAGGCTCTTTTTAGCACTCAGCTCTAGTGGGAATTAATAGAGTGAGCACTCACCATGAGGGAGAACATTAATCTATTCATTAGGGATCTATTTCCAAGATCTAAATATATGCCATTAGGCCCCACCTCCAACATATTGGATCAAGTATCTCCATGAAAACGTGAAAGGAAAAGCATCCAAAACAGCCCCTGGTGGGGTTTTGCCTGCCGTATACTTACTCACCTCCAGGTTCCTCCCTCCGCTCAGGATGTCAGCACAGACTGCACTAACTCAGTGTCCCTCCACATCCTGCACTCCCTTACAGTTGGTCACCATGTCTTATGCTGAAGCAACAGCAACATTTGGATTGAAACAGTGTCTCCTAGTTTCAACAGAATCAGCTTGAGTCCCACACAGCTAAGGTTTGTGGTCAAAATAAACACCAAGAGACTCAAGGTCTATTCTCACACTCAACATCTGACAAGTCAGCTTATTTGAGCCTCCCTGGCAGTCCCATGATGAGACTGGTCTTTGTTGCTGTTCCTGTGCAGGGTGGGGGCCCACACTGTTCATCTAATGAGGAAGTAAGACCAAAACCTTCCTAAGCTTCCTGACTTGCACCCTGTCCTTAGGTCTGTTGTCACCTTCCCTGGGATGGGACATCGCTTGGGTTGAAAGCTGAAAAAAATATGACCTTCTCTTCTCTCCCATAACTTGGCAAAGTGAGTGTTTGAAACCATCAACACATTGTTTTTTAATGTGCTGTTGAGTTTAGTTAGATAATATTTTATGGAGGATTTTTGTATCTATGCCTGTCATAAATATTGGTCTATTGTTTTCTTTTCTTGCTCTATCTTTTGTTGGTTTTGCTGTAAAGGGTGATACTGGCTTCACAGAATGAGCGAGGAAGAATTACGTCCTCTCCATAATTATGGAGTAGCTTCAGTAAAATTGGTACCAATTCTTCTTGAAAGTCTAGTAGAATTGGCTGTGAGTCTGGCAGGTGCTAGGCAATTTTTGTTTCGGGAGGCTTTTAAGTACTGTTTCAGTCTAGCTCCTCCTTATTCATCTGGCAGGGCTTCTATTTCTTTCTGATTCAAGATTGGGGAGGGTTGTATGTTTTGAAGAATTCATCCATCTCCACTACATTGTCTGATTTCCTTGCATAGAGTTTTCATTATAACCTGGCTGACCTTTTGCATTGCTGTCATACAGTTGTAACTCCTCCATTGCCATTTTTGATGAGTTGATTTGAATCTTCTCTCTTTGTTTCTTAACTAATCTAGCAAGTGGTCTATCAATTTTATCTTCTCAATGGCTCAAGTTTTGTTTCATTGATCTTTGTATTTTTTTTTTGTTTCCAATATCATTTAGTTCTGCTCTCATTTTCATTTCTTCCTTCCTACTATTAGCTCTGGATTTTATTGGCTAATGCTTTTCTAGTTCCTTCAGGTGTGATATTAGGTTGTCAAAAATGGAATATTTTTTCCCCACCATTATAATTAGAGTCTATAGAATTCTTTGTGCATTAAGTGGGGCTCTTGACGGCAGAAGATAATTGGAGTGTGTGTGTGTGTGTGTGTGTGTGTGTGTGTGTTTAATCCATTCTGCCAGTCTATGTCTTTTAAGTGGGCATTGAGACCATTTATGTTCAAAATTAATAATGACATGTAAGGTGCTATTCCATTTATTATGCGGTTTGTTGTCTCATTGCTTTACATGCCTTTCTCTGATGTTCTTTTTTTTTTTAATCAATATTTTTTATTATGATGTTGTGGGGTTAGGTATACAAATATGTTTCATTTAGGCCCCCTTGTTGATAACAGGTGTCTCCCTGTCCCCAGACAGATGTTTACTACCATTAGTCCCACACCCCTTTCCCTCCCCCCATAGTTTCCCATACCACTGTCAGTCATTTTCATATGGTAGTGCGTTGGATGATCAAGGTCCACTATATGAGTGAGAACATGTGATACTCAGATCTTTGTTTCTGTGAGAGGTCTCTCAGTATTATAGACACTGGTTCCATCCAGGTTGTTGTGAAATTCATAATTTTGTTCTTTTTTATGGCTGGATAGTATTCTATCATGTATATGTACCACATATTTTTAATCCAGTCTTCTTTTGATGGACAGCATGGTTGGTTCCAGGTTCTTGCTATTGTGAACAATGCTGTGATAAACATTCGTCTACCGGTATCTTTTTTATAGAGTGATTTGAGTTCTTCAGGATATATTCCCAGTAGGGGTATTGCAGG
>NW_007249714.1:0-1052 GCF_000164805.1 Carlito syrichta | reverse complement strand
CATGCGATTGTCTTTTGCACATTTATTTTATATCCTGAGACTTTGCCGAAGGCCTTTATCAGTGTAAGGAGGTTTTTGACAGATTCTCTTGGGTTTTCAAGGTACACAATCATGTCATCTGCAAAGAGAGATAATTTGACTTCCTCTTTTCCTATTTGGACACCCCTGATTGCTTTCTCTTCTCTGATTGCTCTAGCCAGGACTTCCAATACTATATTGAAGAGGAGGGGTGAGAGTGGGCATCGTCTCTTTCCAGTTTCCAGTGGAGATGTTTCCAATTTTTGTCCATGTAGGAGTATGCTGGCTCTGGATTTCTCGTAGATGGCTTTAAATACTTTGAGGTATGTTCCCTGTTTGCCTAGATATTCGAGTGTTTTTATCATGAAGGGGTGCTGGATTTTATCAAAAGCTTTTTCTGCATCTAATGATATAATCATGTGGTTTTTGTTTTGACATCTGTTGATGTATTTAATTACATTTATGGTTTTACGAATGTTGAACAAGCCTTGCATCCCAGGGATGAAGCCTACTTGATCATGATGGATGATTTTTGAGATGTGTTGTTAATCCGGTTTGCTAGAATCTTGTTGAGAATTTTAGCATCTATGTTCATCAAAGATATTGGCCTGTAGTTCTCTTTCTTTGTTGAATCTTTACCTGGCTTAGGTATCAATGTGATGTTAGCTTCATAAAATGATTTGGGGAGGGTTCCATCTTTCTCAATCACCTGAAATACCTTCAGTAGGATTGGAATCAGCTCCTCCTTAAATATCTTGTAGAATTCTGCTGGAAAGTCATCTGGTCCAGGGCTTTTTATTTTTGTAGGTAGTTTTCTTATTACATAGTCAATTTCCTTGATTGTTATTGGTCTATTAAGGGTCTCTATTTCTTCTTGTTTCAACCTAGTCAGGTTGTGTGATGACAGAAAGTCCTCCATTTCCTTGAGCTTTTCAAGTTTGTTTCCATACAAGTGTATATAGTAGTCTCTAATGATCTTTTGTATTTCTTCAGGGTCAGATGTGACTTCATCTTTTGTGTTTCTGATTGTGCTG